>NW_028258142.1:6275530-6578560 GCF_053883595.1 Heterocephalus glaber | reverse complement strand
ATCAGAATACACATTCTTCTCAGCTGCACATGGGTCATTCTCAAAAATAGACCACGTACTCACACATAGAACATGTTTAAGTAAGTGCAAAGGAATTGAAGTTATCCCCTGTATATTATCAGACCATAGTGCAATGAAATTGGAGATCCATAGAAAAAGAAACTTGAAAAATTTCATAAACACATGGAAATTGAACAACACACTTCTGAATAATCAATGAGTCACAGAGGAAATAAAAGAAGAAATCAGACAGTTCCTTCAATTAAATGACAATGACAATACAACATATCATAATCTATGGGACACAATGAAAGCAGTCTTATGAGGGAAATTCATAGCAGTGAATATGCATATTAGGAAAACAGAATGAGCCCAATTAAACAACCTGATGCTGAACCTCAAGCTTCTAGAAAAAGAAGAACAGGACAACCCCAAAGCTCATACAAAGGAGGAAATTGTAAAGATTAGAGGAGAAAGCAATGCAATGGAGACTAAGAGAATGATATAAAAAAATCAATGAAACCAAGAGTTGGTTCTTTGAAAGAATCAACAAAATTGACAAACCTTTAGCCAACCTTATCAGAAAAAGGAAAGAAAAGGCCCAAATCCATGCAATTAAAAATGAAAAGGGTGAAATTACAACAGACCCAGCAGAAATCCAGAGGATCATCAATACCTACTTCCAGAACCTATACGCCAATAAGATGGACAACACAGAAGAAATGGACAGATTCCTAGATACATATGAATTACCAAAGTTGAACGAAGAAGACCTAAAAATTCTGAACAACCCAATATCAACCTATGAAATTGAAAACATAATTAAAAACTTATCAACTAAGAAAAGCCCGGGCCCTGATGGCTTCACTGCTGAATTCTACAAGACATTTAGAGAGGAACTGCTGCCACTACTGTTTAAACTTTTCAATGAAATTGAAAGGGAAGCAATACTCCCAAATTCATTCCTAGAAGTAAGCATCACCTTGATCTCCAAAGCAGAGAAAGACCCAACTGAAAAAGAGAACTATAGGTCAATCTCACTAATGAACATAGATGCAAAAATCCTTAATAAGATACTGGCAAATAGAATGCAGAAGATCATCAAGAAGATCATACACCCTGATCAAGTGGGATTCATCCCAGGGATGCAGGGATGGTTCAATATATGAAAATCAATTAATGTAATACAGTATATCAATAGAGCCAAGGACAAAAACCATATGATTATCTCCATAGACACAGAAAAAGCATTTGACAAAATCCAACATGCATTTATGATAAAAACCCTACAAAAAATTGGAATAGATGGTCTCTACCTCAAACTGATAGAAGCCATCTATGAAAAACCAACAGGCAATATCATACTGAATGGTCAAAAACTGAAATCCTTCACAATAAAATCAGGAACAAGACAAGGATGTCCACTATCACCACTCTTGTTCAATATAGTTCTGGAAACATTAGCCATGGCAATTAGACAAGAGAAAGAAATAAAAGGAATAAAGATAGGAAATGAAGAAGTCAATTTGTTATTATTTGCAGATGACATGATACTCTATATAGAAGACCCCAAGAACTCCACCAAAAGTCTTCTAGACTTAATAACCAAATTCAGTCAAGTAGCTGGTTACAAGGTCAACACACAAAAATCAATACCTTTCCTCTACACAAATGACAGACTCACTGAGAGAGAAATAGAGCAAATAATTCCTTTCACAATAGCATCCAAAAATCTGAAATACCTAGGAATCATCCTAATGAAAGAAATCAAAGACCTCTTCTCTGAAAACTATGGCACTCTGAAAAGAGAGATTGAAGATGATATCAGAAAATGGACAGACATCCCCTGCTCCTGGGTAGGAAGGGTCAATATAGTGAAAATGGCCATACTTCCAAAACTGCTATATAGATTTAATGCAATTCCAATTGAGATCCCAGCAGCATACTTCATAGACCTTGAGAAAACAATCCAAAAATTCATTTGGAGCAAGAAGAGACCCAGAATAGCAAAAGCAATTCTAGGTAACAGAGACATGGCAGGGGGTATCACAATCCCCAACCTGCAACTCTACTACAAAGCTACTGTGATAAAAACAGCATGGTACTGGCAAAGAAACAGACTTGAGGACCAGTGGAACAGATTAGAAGATGCAGAAACAACGCCAGACACACTCAGCCATCTCATCTTTGACAAAGGAGCCAAACACCCTCACTGGAGGAACGATAGTCTCTTTAATAAATGGTGCTGGAAAAATTGGGCTTCAACTTGCCAAAGATTCAAACTAGACCTATATCTCTCACCATGCACTAACTAAAATCAAAATGGATTAAAGATCTAAATATTAAAATAGAAACTCTGAACCAGTTGGAACAGAGGTTAGGTAGAACCCTTGAAGACATCGGTGTGGGAAAAGATTTTATGAACAAAACCTCAGTTGCCCATGAACTAACATAAACAATCAACAAGTGGAATCTCTTCTTACTAAGAAGCTTCTGCCTAGCAAGAGAAACCACTGGTAGTGTGAAGCTATAACCCACACTGTGAGAAATAATTTTCACCTGCTGTTCCTCAGACAAAGGTCTACTATCTAGAATCTATACAGAATTTAAAAAAATCAGACCTCCCAAATTGAAAGACCCAATCCAAAAATGGGCATCTGAAATGAACAGACATTTCTCAGACAAAGAAGTAGAAATAGCAAATAAATACATGAAAAAATGTTCAACATCACTGGTCATTCGAGAGATGCTAATGAAAACAATGCTGAGATTTCACTTCACTCCAAAAAGAATGGCTGCTATCATGAAATCAACCAATAACAAATGCTGGTGGGGCTGTGGGGAAAGAGGAACCCTGCTCCACTGCTGGTGGAAGTGTAAACTGGTGCAACCACTGTGGAAACCAGTATGGAGATACCTCAAAGAACTAGGACTGGAAGTCCCATTTGACCCCATTATTCCACTGCTGGGGATCTTCCCCAAAGAATTAAAAGAATCAAACCACAGTGATATATGTGTGCCCATGTTCATAGCAGCACCGTTTATAATAGCTAAAACTTGGAAACAGCCCAAACGCCCATAAACTGGAGACTGGATAAAGAAAATGTGGGTTTTTTGTAAAATGGAGCACTACTCAGCCATCAAAAATGAGAAATTAGAGACATTTATAGCTAAGTGCAAGCACATTGAGGCAATACTCTTAAGTGAAATAAATAGGACACACATGTGTAAATACTGAATAGTTTCTCTGGTGTGAGAAACTGAAAGTGTACATAAGGACTAAGTGTATAATAGGTAATGTTTTCACAGGAAGAAAAGGGGCAAAGGGGAAGGAAGTGGGAGGGCTAGGGAAAGGATAGAAGGGAGTGGGATTAATATGAGAAAATGGAAAAATAGGAACAAAATCTTTGTAAATAGGGAGGACTGGAGGGGTTGAAGGGAGGGCTGGGCAAGGGTGAAAAATAAGATCCAATGTAAAGGTGCAAATTTCCAATGATGAATGTCATTATGTTGCATACCTAAAATGTACCAATTATTAGAATGAATAATCGATAATGTAAAATAGGAAGAAAAGGTCCAAAGGGGTAGGGGTAGTGGGAGGGGCAGGGGAAAGGAAAGAAAGGAAAGGAAAAAATGATGAGAAATGGAAAAAATGGAAATAACGTCTTTGTAAATAGGGAAGAGTGGAGAGCATGAAGGGAGGGCTAGGAATGGGGAAAAAATAAGAACCAAGATGCATTATATAAAGGTACAATTCCCAATGAGAAATGTAATTGTGTTGTATACCTACAATGTACCAATAAAAGAATTTAACACACACAAAAAAAGAAACAAATGGAATCCATAAAACAGATGCAAATAGATTTCCAGGACATGAAAAACTCCACTGAAAGTCTACACAGCAGAATGACCCAATGTGAGGACAGAATTTCAGATATAGAAGATAAGATTGCAATCAGTGACCAGGAAAAGAAAAATTGCATCAAAATTATAAGGGAACATGAGAAATCAATCCAGCAGCTGCTAGATGATGCAAAGAAGAATAACATAAGACTGATTGGGCTCCATGAAGAAACAGGAGAGAGTGGAGATGACATAAAAAATCTCTTCACAGAAATAATGGCAGAAAACTTCCCAAGCAGGGGGAAAGAGCTTGACATACACATAAGTGAGGCATATAGGACTCCAAATAGCCTTGATCAAAAAAAATCTATACATAGGCATATAATTGTTAAGATTCCAGAAACACAACAGAAGAACAAAGTTCTCCAAACAGTCAGAGAAAAGAAACAAATCACATACAAAGGAAAGCCCATCACAATCACAGCCGACTTGTCAACACAAACCATCAAGGCAAGAAAAGCTTGGAGTGACATATTCCAAGCCCTGAAAGAAAACAGCCTCCAACCCACATTGATGTACCCTGCAAAACTATCTTTCAAAACTGATGGAGAAATAAGATACTTTCATGACAAAGAGCACCTTAGGAACTTCGTGAATACCAAACCAGCACTCCAAAGAATTTTACAGAATATCCTAGGAACAGACATTGAGGATCACAACCCCAGGAAGCAAAACAGAATGAACCCATCTGGCATGACAAGAAATTAAATGTAAAGGGGGAGAACCCAACAAAAACAAAAAGGCATAGCAATGACAAGTCAATATTTTTCAGTTATAACCAACAACATTGATGGTCTCAATTCACCAATCAAAAGAAATAGACACCAGAATGGGTCAAGAAGCAAAATCCAACAATATGCTGCATACAAGAAACACACTTCATTCAAAAGGAAACTCATAGACTGAGAGCTAAAGGGTGGAAAACAATACTCCATGTGGCAGGAACCTGAAAAAAACCAGGAGTAACTATCCTCTTTGCAGATGAAATGGATTTCAAACCAACACTGAGTAAGAGAGACAAAGAAGGACACTACATCCTTGTAAGGGGAAAAATACAAGAGGAAGAGACGAGGATCATAAATGTATATACACCAAATACCAGTGCACCCAACTATATAAAACAAACACTATCAGACATGAAAAATCAAATAAGCACTAATACAAGAGTTGTGGGGGACCTCAAAACCCCATTGTCACAAATAGATAGATCAACTAGACAGAAAATAAACAATGAAATACTAGAACTCAATCAAACTCTTGAACAAATGAACTTAACAGATGTTTGCAGAGTGTTCCACCCAAAAAAATCACAATACACATTTTTTTTCTAGTGCACATGGATCATTCTCCAAAATAGACTGCATACTTGCTCATAGAACATGTTTAAGTAAATGCAAAGGAATTGAACTTATCTCCTGTATATTTTCAGATAATAGTGCAATGAAATTGGAGATCAATAACAAAATAGACCACAAGACATTCATAAACACATGGAAATTGAACAACATACTCCAAAACAACCCATGGGTCACAGAGGAAATTAAAGAGGAAATTAGACAGTTTCTATGATTAAATGACAAAATCCAACTCACATTCATGATAAAAACCCTACAGAAAATTGAAATAGATCATCTCTATCTTAACCTGATAAAACCCATCTGTAAAAAACCAAGTCAATATCATACTAAATGGTCAAACACTGAAATCCGTCAAACTAATATCATGAACAAGAAAAGAATGTCCAGCATCACCACTCCTGTTTAATATAGTTTTGGAAACATTAGCCACAGCAATTGGACAAGAAAAAGAAATAAAAGGAATAACATAGAAAACAAAGAAAAATTGTCATTATTTGCAGAAGACATGATACTCTATATAGAAGAATCCAAGAACTCCACCAAAAGTCTTCTAGACTTAATAACCAAATTCAATAAAGTAGCTGGTACAAGATCAACACACAAAAATCAATAGCGTTCCTCTACATGAACAACAGACTCACTGAAAGAGGACCTGGAGAAATAACTTCCTTCACAATAGCATCCAAAAACTTGAGATACCTGGGAATCAACCTAACAAAAAAAAATAAAAGACTTCTACTCTGAAAATTATAGCACACTGAAAAAAGAGATCAAAGCAGATATCAGAAAATGAAAGACATCCCTTGCTCCTGGTAGGAAGATCCAATACAGTGAATATGGCCATACTTCCAAAACTGCTATATAGATTCATTACACTTTATATATTGAAATGCTATATATAATTGAAATGCTATATATAATTGAAATGTTATATATAATTGAAATTCCAACAGCATATTTCACAGACCTTGACAACACAATCCAAAAATTCATTTGGAACCAGAAGAGACCTAAAATAGCAAAAACAATTCTAGGCAACAAAGACAAGGTAAGGGATATCACAATCCCCAACTTAAAACTATACTACAAAGCTACTGTGATAAAAACAGCATTGTACTGGCAAAGAAACGGACCTGAGAACCAGTGGAACAGATTGAAAGATGAAGAAACAACTCCAGACACACTCAGCCACTTCATCTTCAACAAAGGAGCCAAACACCCTCACTGGAGGAAAGATAGCCTCTTTAATAAATGGTGCTGGAAAAAATGGGTTTCATCTTGCCAAAGATTAAAACTAGACCTATTATCTCTCACCATGCACTAAACTAAAATTGAAATTGATTAAAGATCTAAATATTAAAACAGAAACACTAAACCAGCTGGAAGAGAGGATAGGTAGAACTCTTGAAAACACTGGCATAGGAAAAGATTTCATGAACAAAACCTCAGTTGCACATGAACTAGCAGAAAGAATCAATGAGTGTGATCTCTTCTTATTAAAAAGCTTCTGCATGCCAAGAGAAAACACCAACAGAGTGAAGAGACAACCTACAATGTGGGAAAAAAAATTTTACCAGCTGTTCCTCAGACAAAGGTCTACTATCTAGAATATATAAAGAACTTAAAAAAAATCAGACCTCCCAAATTTAAAGACTCAATCCAAAAATGGGCATCTGAAATGAACAGACATTTGTCAAACAAAGAAATAAAAGCAGCAAATAAACAAATGAAAAAATGTTCAACATCACTGGTCATTTGAGAAATGCAAATAAACACAATGCTGAGATTCCACCTCACCCCAGAAAGAATGCCTGCTATCATGAAATCAACCAATAACAAATGGGGCTGTGGAGAAAAAGGAACCCTTCTCCACTGTTGGTGGGAGTGTAGACTGGTGTAACCACTGTGGAAATCATTATGGAGATACTTCAAAGAACTAGGATTGGAAGTCCTATTTGACCCAGCTATTCCCCTACTGGATATCTTCCCAAGAGAATTAAAAGAATCATATCTCAGCAACATACAGAGTTTATGATAGTTAAAATTTGGAAACAGCCCAATTGCCCATCAACTGGAGACTGGATAAAAAGATGGGTTTTTTTTATAAAATGGACTACTACTCAGCCATAAATAATGATAAATTATAGACATTTATAGCTAAATGGATGCACATTTAGGTGATATTCTTAAGTGAAATAAATAAGACAGGTGTGTAAATACCAAATAGTTTCTCTAGTGTGAGAAACTGAAAGTGTAAACAAGAATCAAAAGGCATAAGAGATATTGTGAAATCAGAACAAAAGGTCCAAAGGGGAAGGGGAAGTGGGATGGATTGGGGAAAGAAAAGAAGGGAAAATAATTAATATGAGAAAATGAAAAAATGGAAACAAAGCCTTTGCAAGTAGGGAGCCGTGGAGAAGTTGAAGGGAGAGCAGGTTAGTGGGGAAAAAATAAGAACCAAGATAGATTATGTAAAGGTTAAAATTTGCAATGATGATTGTGCCAATAAAATTAATTTTAAAAAATGATTCAGGCTGATGACTCACTGGTGGGAAAGTACTACCCCTCTTCACATCCACCGTTCCATCCTTTTTTTTCTTCTCTGCTTGTATTAGCCATGATATAGTCAGGGCCAAGCTTTGTGATGCTTAAGGAGGTTGATGGCTTTTCCTCCTCAGGTTCAAGGAATACATGAAGAAGGAAAATTAAAAAATAATATTTTCTCAGTATTAAACACAAAAACAAACCAAAAGGTGAGAGGTAGCCTTCTGAATATTAATGGTTTGAGGTGAAGAAAAATGAATTTACTCCATCTCATACTATACAGGTAATAAAATAAAATATTCTAAATATTTAAAAGTGGCTATCCTTAGATTGTCAATGACCTAAAATTAAAATATAGTGCACTAAATTTGTTTTGATCTCAAATCTGACCTCTACTGCCACTGTCCTGACCTATTCATTCCACATCCACTGGATTCTTATCCTACCTGACATCTCTGCTAGAGTGGCAGGTTACGTTTTTAAAAGAACCATGAGGACATCTGCCATCTCTCTCCTTACAGTGTGACCTTTGACCTCACAACAGCCACCCCAATTAATACAGCCTTCACTTGCCTTGAACAGAGAGCTTTTATCACCATCTCAACCAACAGTGGACAGAGAAATGACACCATGACTTCTCAGGGAAAGCCACCAAGACACCAGGTGGCTCCTCTCATTCTTTTTCAATCTCTCTTTCTCTCTCCGTAAGACATTTACACTTAAAACCAAGCCATCCTGCCATCAGAAACCCCAGCATGGAGAGGCTACAGTAGGACAGCTCCCCTGCTGCCGTGGAGAACAGTCAGTGAGAGAGGAGAGAGGCTGGGGGTGGGTAGAGGGCAGTAAAAGAAGTGCCAAAGGACAGTGAGAGAATCTTCTGGGCGAAAACCATTCACATAGGGAAAGGAATGTGTATGCTGAGATCTGAAGGATAAAGAGGGAGCAGTAGAGGAAGTGGAACAGGAAAGTAGTAACCTTACTCTCCCAGAACTTCCCACTCAGACCCCACAAATCAAACCCAGCATCTTTTATTATTGTCCTCTCCATGTCTTATATGAGGCTATAGCTATCCATAATTAGGTGTGTGATAATATCATTTGTTCCGCAAACAAGGGCTGTCTGCCAAGATCCTAGACTCACATGAAATGGTGATGGTCACCACTTTCAGAGTTCTTAGTGTGACAAGAGAGTGTGACTATTTCATCCAACGGTTTGTCTTTACTGTCAACATCCATTGAATGTAGAATTCAAAGATGATCCTCAGGTTTGTGGGACAACAATTCAATAAAATAAGAAGATAGGTTTGTGATGAGTAAACGTTTGATGGCCTTAAATTTGAGGAATGTAGAAGGGGTGATTGAAAATACAGTGTGTTTAAATTTTTTAAATGTAATACAGTAAAAGAGATGTTGCCATTAATCCACCTCAAAATGCTACTCCTTGCTTCAAACACACTTATCTCATCACTCTTGCCACTTCCTGAAGTCCTCTTTCGTAAGTGTCTTTTTGAGATGTGATGAGAAAATACAATGAATGCTGTTCTCAAGTGCCACCCAAAAGAAAAGCAAGCTCACAAAGACATTAAAATGTGTCCTCATCCCACCTTATTCACCAGATCTGGAACCATGTGACTTCTCTCTTTTCCCCAAAGTCAAAATGACCATGAAAATTCAGTAAGCAAGGACATTGAGGCAGCTATGACAAGACAAGTAAAGACATGAAAGAGGACTTCTGGAACTGCTTCAGAAAGTGACAAGAAAGATGAGATAAGAGTGTTTGAAGCCAGGAGAATATTATGAGGGGGATTAATGGCAATAATTTCTACTGTAATAATTTTTAAATTTAAATATCCACCATATTTTTTAATGGCAACCAAAACTAAGGTTTCAGGAAAGCAGTCTAGGTGAAGGGTACATAAATGGTGAGAGTAGACTGGTGGGAGGATAAAATGGTGATAGCATAGGATGTGACAGTACAGAGTAGAGGCCATACAGCATGTGACAATATATACAGTGACAGTACAGCATCAGGCTAGTACAGCATTGTGGCAGTACAGCATGGGGACAGTGTACCATAACAACAGTACAACATGGAAACAGTGTAGCATATTTATTAAGATCCACATTCTTGGATCAGCTGGACAGAGTTCAAATCCAAGCTCCACCTTTTCTCTTCTATGTGATTTTGTGAGGTGCACATAATCCCTCCCAGCCTCAATTTCCTCATCTATAGGATGGTGATAATATGCAGAGTAGAAAGAACCTCTAAGAGCTCCTGTGTGAATAAGGTAATAACTGGCACTGGTTTTGTTGTCTATCATTCTGTGTGTGGTGCTGTTCAGAATTAACTCACTTCTTAACACTTGGTAAAGATCTTATCTCCCTTAAATTGGGACAGTCCCCATATCAGAAGATAATTGTACAACCTGCCGTGTTCCTTTTCATGTTGGCTGCTAGCAGATTGAGTTGAATGTACTGTTGAATCACACTAACCAGGAACAGTATATTAACACATAATATTTAGCCTCCTCTACTTTCCATTTTACCTTAATTTTCTATTTTAATGAGTTATCTGAAATACATTTTGTACTCAATTGCCACAAATCCCTCTCTGGATGCAAATGCAATATAAATATAAATAAATTTCATGAAAGGAAATCAACTTTGTGATCTAAAATATATAAATTTATTTCTGCAATGCCTACTTAAACTAATGTAAACCAAACTAACTCTTTTATTTTAAAAGTAGTGTTCTAGATACCTGGGATAATCTGATTGCTCCTGACTTCTGACACTTCATTCAGCACTGTCTCCTCCTACCTCACAGCTTTATGCTCCTTGATGCCCTTTGAAACCCTCTTCTGCCGCTACAAACTATAGTGTTTCCCTCGTCCCTTTTCTCTAAGCTCCCTTCTTGGTGATATCACGTTTCATGGCTTTAAATACAATTTATACAATCAGGATTCTCAAATCTGAGTCACAAAACTCCTTGCCTGAAATCCAGATTCATATATCCACCTGCATCCTTGACGTTTCCACTGGAGCAGATAATAGGTACTTTGTCCCAGTATGGCTCAATCTGAACTGTTGATTCCCACCTTCTAAGGTTTGGATGAATATCTTTCACAGGTCCATATACAGATGCTTGGTCCTTGAAGTAGCAGTATCAGGGGTGCTTTGGACCTTCAAGAGGCAGGGCATTATTGAAGGTCCTTAGGCCATTGGATCATGCTCTCAAAAGGGACTATGGGACTCACCCATCCTCTTTTTTCCTGCTCCAGTTTGAGATGTGACCCCTCACTGTGACATGTACTCCCACTGTCTCCAGAGACCCAAGCTAATGAGGTGGTGCACCCAGTCTTAGTCTTAGACTTAGTCCAGACTTTCTGCTAAATAAAGATTTCCTCTGATAACTTCATTGCCCAGGTGTTTTGTTGTAGTAATACAAAACTGATTAATAATACTACCTTATCAGATTTGCTTCTCCCAACAAGCTGTCACTTCTTATCTCCACTCCTATAGTCTGCTCCAAGCTACCACTGTTTTTCTGTACAACTGCAAAGTCCTATACTCTATATGCAGCTGTGACAATCTTGTTAAATCAGTTTGGTTCATAGCATTCTCTAGTAGTGTTTCCCTCCCAAAAAAGTAACTTCTAAACCTCCAGTGGTTTCCACCACAGAGTAAGTTTTACCTCTTCCTGAAATTTGCAAGGTCCCACATAAAGAGACACCAACAAACATATAAATTCAACTTCCACAACCCCTCTCCTTCTCCTCCTTGTTTATATACCCACCATCATTCCCATCTCTCTGTTCTCTCTTTCTCCATTGGACTCCTTTCCACTTGTACATTTTGTATGGAATATTCTCCTATGGCTCATGTCTGTCTCCTCTCTTTGGATTTCCACTCAAATATAACCTAATTGGAAAGTCCCTCATAAACCCTAAACCTTCCCCAATTAGTGTCTAATGCATAATTTGTCATTTTCTGCAGCCCAACATCCTAAATCAACTATAAAGAAGAAGAAATTCTTTCTCTGTCTACTGGAAACTAGAACATTGCATTGGAAGAGGGAACCTGCAGAGGCATTCCAAGCATGTTGTCTTTATGAGAGCATCTTGAATGTTCCTTGATACTCCTTATTCCTTACCAAGTCTTCCACCAGATTCTGTAAAAGCTACCTGGCTTTCTTCCAAAACTCCTAGTCTGTCTAAGTTAGCCAAACTTCCGATCTGTTGTTTGCTACCAAGAACTCCGATTGATTTATACTTACACCATCTGAAGTTGTCTTATTTGTATATTTTTTTACATGTTCACTATCTGTTTCCTGTCCTAAGAAATAACTTTCTTTGTCTCATTCATTATAAGATCCCAGTAAATAGTAATTTATCAATAAATATTGATTGAATATTGAATCTAAGACCCTACAAACAGAAGTATCTTGTATTTTATGTGCTGACAGCCCCTAATATATACAAGTAAATTTTTTTAAGACGCCAATTTATATTTAAATTCTGGAGAAAGTAAGATTTAAAAAAAAATTTCTGAAGAATTTTTAGATGGCAAGGAGACATGCCAAGACCAAAAGCTATATGTCTCTGTTTCATCTATTTGAATTCAGGCCAAAAGTATCTAAAATGAACTCCAAATCTGGTAATTGGTAGTTATCTAATATTTTACAAGTGCAAAGCACTCAACAGTTGTGTCCCTATATTATGGTCTGCAAAGCTTCCAGGTCAAGCTATTTGCAAGAACAAAAACCAGTTTCCATTACAAGGATGTTCCTGTGGATTCTTGCTCCCAAGTGCTATGATACCTAGAGTGGCACCTCCTTTCTTTCCAGTGAGGAAGATCAGGATTGAATTGATGATGAGCCTTCCAGCTGTCCAAAGATTAAGGGCACCCAGCACACTGACACCAGGAGCCTTTTCCTTCATTTTTAAAGCATTGATCATAATATTGATAACCCAGAAGACCAGCAGGTTGGAACTTCACCCGTTTCGAATAATTCTTCCATCAGGTGAAATAATACATAATACCTAAAGTAGACTAGGAAATGAGAATGAAAGACTTCAGTGAAATTCAAGGCTATACAATCTGGGACAATACCCACTCTTTTGCTGGAAGTACAAAGAATCAATCAATTTAGCTAAAAGTCAGCTACATGGTCAGCATTTAATAAAAAGCTCTTAAAGGGAGGGAATGAAAGAAGAGCTGTCCCACCTCTCGTCCTTGGAAAAGTCTGATGAAAATCATTCTTGAGGGTTTTTAAGTCCAGATTCCTTCTAGAGAACATAGTAAATGGTATAAGACATTTTTCCTCTGAAAAGTGCATATCTGAAAAACATTTGTGACTACTTCACAGACCATGGGTACCTTCATGATCATCTGAAGCAAATTCCTGCAGTACCTGCAAGTATATATGCCCAATTTAAGACAACTCTGCTCAGAATAAACACACATTGGAATAATCTAAAAGGAGGCAGTCTAGCAAGGCAGAATACTCCACACAAGTCACGGGAAGTGGGCTTATTACCTTTGGACCAGCACTGCCAGGGACAACAGAAGCCTCAGGTGCATAGACAGCCAGTCTCCCAAGGACAGAAAAGCTGCCAGGGTGGATGGTCCTATTGGCACCAGAGCTGGGAGACCTCAGAGAGCAGGCCCCTCGCCAGAGTTCTAGACCCTGGGGTGAGATGACATGCAGGACTAAAGCACTGAAGGACATCCTGTTTCTAAGGCACATTGGAACACTGCCCGGAAGGTGCTGCCCAGTCCCTCCCTATCTTAGGAGGGTGTATCCTCAGCATATTGATAGTTAATAATTCTGGAGAAGTACAAGTGGAAAAATCAGGAAGAACCTGGTCAGTCTAAGACCAGCCACAGAACAGTTCTGAAGTAGGGAAGGAAGATACAGTTCCAGGCTGGAAAAGGAAGGAGCAAGAATCCCAGAGGCCCAGGCTCTAAGAGATCATCTTCCAGTGATGCCCGCTGTGATCTGGGAGGTACCAACTCCCCTGTCTGTGTTGTCTTTTGTTCATTTGTAGAAACAAATGGTAATTAGGCCAAGTGGGGGGGCTCACACCCATAATTCCAGTATTCTGGGAAGGTAAGGAAGAAGAATCACAAGTTTGAGCCCAGATTTAGTGACTTAGCAAGACCCTGTCTCAAAATTTAAAAATTAAAAAAAGCTCAAATGTAACTCAGTGTGAAAGCCCTGAGTCCAATCTCCAGTACTAAAAAGAAAAAAATAAAAGTCAGTTGGAACTTAAGATCCCTTCCAACTCCCAAATCCAATGACACTCTATAGTCCTCGTTGAAACTTTTTCTTGCCAAATCATCATCAAGTTGACAAAGTTCTCTAGGAAAAAAAAAAGTTGCTAAAGTCTCTTACCCTTTTAGGAAAAAAATAACATTTCCAAAAATAAGGTGCTTCTTTAAATAGTTATCTGGCTGTCTCAGTATGTAGTCGGAATTGTGACTTGAGAATAAATGTAAAAGGAGTCAATCAAGAAGCTTCATAAATATTCCAAGCTCTTGACTCCCACCACCTCTATAAAGTTCTCATTACAAGGTGAGTAACAGCATTATAGTCTGTCTTCTTTTGTGGGGGCTAATTTCAGAGCCACCAATTATGCTAGTTTGAATGAAGGGGTAGCAGCAACTTAACACATTTTGGATTAAAAGGATCCCAAAATGCCTTAGAAACTGTGTTAAACTGAAACATGAAGCTCTCTGGCTTATGGTGGGGGTTGGTTCTGGCCACATGCTAATAAGATCTGACAAACTCTGTCACTGTCAATTCTGATGTGAACAGTGGCTTCCTGTCCCAAGGGCAGGCCACCCCATAGGTGCTCATAATAGAGACTACAGTTATGGAGATGTCCTAATCCACAGAAAAGACTGTCCTGCCATGATGGTCTCAGGTAGCAAGGCCATTCCTGTACACCAAATGTAGCTCTGCTTTTTAAACCTCGTTCCACAGAGAGGTTTTGAAGAAGTGGAGCAGAGACCATTTTCCCAACTTTAAAAAATATTCACCGTAAAATGTCCTCAAGCTATCCTTTCTTCTTTACTTAGGGGTGTTAAATTCAGACCAAAAATCTAATGTTTCATCTTAAAGAGGCTTCAAGTTCCAAGCTCATGGTGGTTCCCACTTGCCATCTTCTCTCGCTTCCTAAAAGGGGTCATGTGGGCTGGTTCCTCAAAAAACACTCACTCATTTCAGTAGGGAGTTTGCATGAAAAGAAATACACTTAACATTTTGATAAAATTCCACATGCCTGTGAACCCAGCACTTGGGAGGCTGTTGTCATAAGACACACCCACGGTGGGGATGGTGGAGAGCTGGAGATGTGGCCTCTTCCTCCAATCTGTTCTTCTTGGGCCTGCTTTTCTAGGGGAGACTATTGGCATACTCAAGACCAAGGTCAAGGAGCACTCCTGTGGTCAGTACAAATCAGACAGCACCAGTAGGACCCTCCCCGCCCAACATCTGGCCACACTCTGTTCCTGTTCCAAGAGGTGGCGGGACTCAACTGAATGGGTGGTGCTTTGGATGAGCAGCTTGGGCTTAGGACTCTACTATGAGCTGAGAGAGAAAACTGGTCTTGAACTTCTATTTATTTTGGTGGAAGGAGCCAGACAATTGAGATGGGAGGAAAGAAGCAACACGATGGAATAGTTAAAGCCAAGGGATCATCAAAATGTCATGGGAGGGGAGGAGAAGGAATCGTCAGGACTGGAGGTTCAGGGCCTCACCTCTGCAGACAAGCTGTTTGCAGCAAGCCCCACCTGACCCAGCACATACGAGTTGGGCAGAGAAACCCCCACCAATGTTCCTCCACCTCCTGCTTCCATTCACCAGAACACAGCCTGGCAAAATGAGAAGGCTGAAAAAAACGTAACCTCAAATAACGTCCACCACCACCCTTGGCAAAATGACTGAGTTCTCAGCTTATGCTGTTATCTCAAGATCATGTTGATACTACCCCAATACACACAGGCAGACCCTAGAATGAACTGGTATGGACTGTGAACTGTCAGTCTGTCCTAAGTCCTGGCCCTGTCTTTATGCCCTTCTCTCATCAAAGCCTACCCTAAAGAAGCTGCTTCTGAAAAGATTTGACAACTAACACACACTTAGATGTTCCTCCTGACAGCTAACAATTGTATAGATGTTACTGCTGGCAATAGCTGAGCAGCTAGCCCCTAGCCAATTTGTGCTTTAACACAGAATGTGACTTAATGCTAAGCAGAGGTTCACGAACAGGGTAACATCAGGATTGCAGGCACAGGGTTGGTGCTTCCTGGCACTCCTCAAAACACCCCACAAAAACACTTGTCTTCTTCCAGAAGCAGTAAGGCTAGCTCCATGAGTCTTTGTCCCTGTTTACATAAACTGCAGTTACATTGCCTCTTAACAGGACTATAACCAAAACTGCCAACAGATTGAACTTCTTCTTAAGTGGGCAAGTCAGTCAGTCAGCAATATTGACACCCACTCTCTGAAACAAACTCTTATCAGGCATGGTTTCTGACAAACAGACGGAATCCACCCAAATTTCAAGATGCATAGTGAGAGTCCACAAGGTACCAACCAAGGTTCTGTGACTGAAGCATGGATTTGATACAATGTAAAGCATCCAAATAACTTATTTGTCTTTCTTCTCAGAGAAATTAAAAGGAAGCAAAACAAGTTAGAAAGCAGAAACTTTGAATCCAGAGGTAATTTATTCAGACTTCCTGCTCTCAAAGGATAATAAAAGGTAGTAAATCCTAAACTAAGCAAAGTCAGCAGCAGGGAGTCTTTCAGAATTTATTCAGTTCTAGATTAACAATGATTAAATCATGTGGTGATTCATTTTAAAATACCATGATTTTCAGTACTGTATATGTTTAAAACATTAGTCTTCTCCTTCAGCTTAAAACAAAGAATATAATGTGGTCAATTTTTTCCTATAATGGTCCTTAGATTTTTCTTTTCCCTCACAGCTGAGAAAGAGCCTTTTTGCCTAAAACACAACTTTTGAATCCATAAAGCAAGTAAATGTATCCTTTAATTCTATTGGATGAGAATGTACACGATTTTGAAGACTAGGAACTTTGCATGAATTTAACAGAGGCTTTGTTGAACAAGAGTCATCTGCAGACACAGATCTGGGAGATTCATCGTTAAATCAAGAGCAAATTGGAGATGTTTGGTACACCCTTGCCTCCCTGCCCCTGCCTTTCTTCCCCCGTTGATTTCTCCTTATTTCTCAACATTCCTATTAGGCCAAAGCCAGCTGCCATCCAAATGCATAAGAGGAGAGTCTGGAAGAGCCACACTAGGAGACACTGGGATGGGATCTGGGAGATGTCCCTTTCCCAGGCCTTCCTCAAAGATTTCAGTCTTTTTCTGCTGCTACTGACATGGGGAGCCTTTTGTAACTGGCACAATTCCAGATGTAGGCTCTTAATAAAAATTAATAAAATCAGACATTTGAATTTGATGTGTATGAAAATAAGATGAATTCAGCAAAGATATTTGCACTGAAAATTAAATTTACAAATGCTAAGTATAGTTTGTGTGGTGTGTACATTAGACATGTAACACGTTATATACAATGGTGATTGCACACATTTGAAACCCTCAGCTTTGACACACACAGGCCTTGAGCATGGTTGCTTTCCTTCTTGCTGGTCCGTGAGACCTACCATGGCTCCTTCTTCAAAAATGTAAATCCAATTATTCACCCCCACTTCATGCTACTTACTTTAGCCCCAATTTATGACAATTCCAGCAATGGTATTTTATTTCCTTACAAGTGATCAGTTACTGAAATGAGGTTTAAAGACTGAAAGTCCAAGTGGCCAGTGGCCTGACCCTGCCAGATAACAGGTTTCTAACCTACAGTTGCTGAAGCACCCAAAGGACAGTCCAGCTTCCAGATGGAAAGTCAATCAAAAGCTTCTTTTCTTCTTGCTTTTTCATATACCTACTGTGGGTTTCTCTTCTTTTACCATTGTTTCTGCTACCTGGAGAATTAGGGCCAAAAGAGTAAAAGCCAGAGGATTCAGTTTTCTATCACCCCCTTGACCCTCACAGCCATTCTTCATGCTCACGGAAAAAATGCAGCTTTCCCTCACTATCCCACGGGGACATTTTATTTATCATTATTTTCCTTCTTTCTGACCCATGGTCTTTCTGTCATAAGTAATCCCTGACCTTTTTTTCAGCACTTAACCTCAACTACAGACTTAGAGCCAGCAGAGAATCTGGCTTACCAATACATCAGAAGGTTTTTGGCCTGTTACACTGAATCTGAAAAAGCCAAAGGATGAAGGAGAGGCATTTAGCACTAGATACTTACATACCCGTATAGACAGGTTCCCTGGACATACTTGCAATGCCACACTTTACAACAGTTATTACCCTCCAACCCGTGAGAGAGCTGCCCACATTAAAATAGCCGGTGTCATGAGATTACCCACTGTTACCCAAGTCATCCTCCTTTTTTCTCAAGTATGGGCTCACTGACATTCACAGCCCAGTGGCAGCTATCTGTCACTACACACTAAACACTGCAGTGAACCCATTCTGCCTTTAGAAACAGTGTTGTAAAAAAAAAAAAGAAACAGTGTTGTGACTTTCTTATAGAAGATTAATATTTTTTAATTCTTTAAAGATAATTCTGTGCCTTGGAGGATCCATTCTAACTGCTGCTGGCTGTAGGGAATATTTGGTGGTAGTATATAGAGCTTCACTTCATCCAGTTGAGTAGACTGTGCAACTTGACTTCAATCAGAAAGTATCTCTTCCATCAGCAGGTGGTCACCAGTAGAACCAGGAACGGAGGTCAGACTGGGAGAACTGAGCATTCTCTGCATCCCTGTGGTTAAGTATCTTCATTACCCGCTTAGTGGAGGAAACACAAATACTTATGTCAAAATCCCAAGGAAATCTTTACAGTGTGTTTAATATGTTTAAATTAATATACAGTAAAATGTAGAGTTTTCTTCTTTTAGAATATAATTTTAATTACTCTTAATGCTTGTGTCCTCTTTTATAAAGTTCCAATGTAAAGAAACCTAGTTCCAGTACTGCTAAGATGCACATGTTTGCCTAGGCAGGGACCAACCTCATGATGATAACAGAGACTCCCAGGCCCCAAAGCAAAAATATGGGTAAATGGTGAGACTTACTCAGCAAGGTCATTCTCCAGGGTTTCCTTCTTATGATAGCTGCAAAATGCAGCCTCAAAGGCCAGCCTTTATACAGGAGAATTCGTCGGAAGTTTATGAACTACGTGATTGCCCTCATATTGTCTTAAACATGTCCCATGTTTAAAGGCACACAATAAAGAAAGTGGGTTAGGTGATAAATGTTATGCTAGAAGAGATTTTTCATAGAAAGTTGGGCAACTATATATCTGAAATGGCTTAAATGTAATCCTTCTTAAAGGCAGAAAGATGAACAAGATGATTTATTAATAAAACTCCCCATAGTAAGCAATATATATATATATGTATATATGTATATGTGTGCATAGTAATTTCAAACAAAAATACCTTACTTAAATGCCTACAAGTAAGATTCAAATGTTTTTCTTGCCTTGTAAACTTCTATAGCATTAATAACCTTCCTGTTAGATATCCTACTTTTAGTCTGAAAATGATTCCTAACTTTTACGAAGGTCTAGATCTTGTTGAAAATCTTTTGAAAGCTTAGGGTGTACTCTTCAGTGTGGTGGACTAATGTGCATACACATTTTAATTGACAAACACAAGTAAATTATTCATAAACTGATTATATAATATAAAGAATGATTGTTATGGGTTGAATTGCATCCCCTAAATTCATATATTGAAGACCTAATACCCAGTACCTCAGAATCTGACCTTATTTGGAAATAAGTTGTTTACAGAGACGATCATATTAAAATGGGGTATTTAGGGTGAACCCTAAACCAATATCCCCAGTATCCTTTATAAAAAGGGAAAATTTGAACACAGAGATGAACTTAGTGCAAAGATAATATAGAGAAGACTATCATCCATAAGCCAGAGAGACTTGGAATAGATTCTCCCTCACGGCCCTCAGAAGGAATCAGCCCTGTTAACACTTTGCTTTCAGGCTTCTAGCCTTAGAACTTTAAGACAATAAATTTCTGTTTTTTAGGCCACCTGATTCATACATGTTAGGGCAGCCCCTTCAAACTAATACAATAACTCTATGAGACTCTTCTGGTTGATGCATGTACCTATAGTTCATTTTCACTGCTGTCAGAACATGCCCAAATTCACTTGTCAGTCCTATTGCTGCTGATGGATTGTTTCCAAAGTTTGGAAGTAATGAATGATCCCACTATAAACACAGTAATACAAGGCTCTCAATGCACATGCATAAGGTTTCGCTAAGATGCTCAGGACTGAAATTGCTAGATCAAAGGACACATCTTTTTTTTTATAAAAGTTGCTTGGAAAATAGATATACTCACTTTTAGAGCCACCACCAAAACTTGGTATCATTTGACTTTTTCATTTTTACCAATCTGCTGGATGGGAAGCTTTATCTTATTAGATGGATAAATAGATTTATTGATTGATTTCCATTTAACATTGCTATCATCATTCATGTCTTTTTATTGATTTCTCAACTCTTCACTTTTTAAAAAATCAGTTTTATGAAAGTCAAGCAATATGATTTGATGTTGTACCTTATATCTAAAAGTCGTCATGTGTGAGATAAGCAGAATTCCAAATAAGAGAGCCTGTTGGCAGCCTTTCAAACAGCATTCCTTCAATGACCCCAGATGTTTCTTTCCATGCAAGACTGTATGTCCAAAGTAGCAGTCACAATTACAAGAGGCAGGCCTGAGTTGGAGATTTTGTAAAAGCTAAGAACTATGCTGACTTCTAGATTGCTGATGAGAGTCCATTCGTGTTTATGATTATACTTTGGGTTCATTTTCCTAGAGTTTTTTCATTAATGCTAAAATATCATGCAGCCCTATGAATCTCATCCTTTTGGAGAATATCATCCTTGGGGAATAATCCTCTCGTAACAACCTTTTCAAGTAAGAAGAAAAAATGCTGTGAGATCCATAAAGGAGTATAGATAGGATTTCATTTCCCACAGGTCAACCTGCAGATCAATGGTAATATTTAAAACAGAAACTAGTGTCCAAAGTCCCATCGCTCCCCATGCATTAGATGATACAAGTTTCCCTGGTGAGCATTAGCCTTCAATTCTCTCTCAAAATAATTAGAGGCATTAAACATTTCTTCTAGTTTTTTTGACATGAACTTAAACTTGTACAGTCAATATTTTAGCTGAAAGAATTTTTAGAAATCACCATAATCTGAGATTTCCAGGAAGATGGCAGAGCAGCAACAAATCAGTCTCTCCAAGATTTAGAATCCAGACACTGGAAAATAACAACTTGGGGAAGAAAAGAAAGAAGGGAGGTGATCCCTGGAATCTGGAAGGATCTGATGGGAAAATTAGAAATCACCATAATCTGAGCCTACAGAATGGGAGAAAATCTTTGCCATCTACACTCCAGTAGAGGATTAATATCCAAAAACATAAACACAAAAGCTTAACATCAAAACACAAGAAGCCAAATCAATAAATTGACAAGGAATTGAACAGACACTTCTTAAAAGAAGAATTACAGGAAGTACCCGACTTATGAACAAGTTATGAACTTATGAATAAGTTCTATTCCTGGAAAATGTTCATAAATCGGCTTCATTTGTAATCGAACAAAGTGAGTCTTATAGAGTACACCTGTGAATCTTATACAGTACACTTATGAAGTATGCAACTTGAATGTTCTTAAATCAGGGACTTACTGTATATATGGCCAATAAGTACATGAAAAATGTTTGATATCTTTAGCCATTAGTGAAATGCAAGTCAAATTACATTACAATTTCATTTTACCCCAGGCAGAATGGCTATTATCAAGAATATATATATAAAAAAGGCTGGCAAGGGGGGGGCAGGAAAAAGGGACCTCTTCTACACTGCTGGGCCTGTAAATTAGTACAACCATTATGGAAGTCAGCATGGAGTTTCCATAAAAAATGGTAGAACTACCATATGACCATACACTGTCCTTTGCTATACATACAAAGGAATTAAAGTCAACGTACAAAGGAATTAAAGTCAACATACAGGGATACCTGCAAATCCTTGTTAATTGTGGCATAATTCACAATAATCAAGTTATGGAACCAGCCTAGGTCCCCATCAACTGATGAATGGTTAAAGAAAATGTATCTTTTCACAATAGAGTATTATTCAGCATACAAAGGATCCAAATTATGCCATTTGTGGGAAAATGAAGAGGACTTGAAATCATCATGTTAAGCAAAATAAGCCAGGCTCATAAAGACAAGTACTGTATTACGTGTTCCCCCAATATGTGGAATCTATTTTAAAACATAGCATGAGAGGCCAGGGATTTAGCTCAGTGGTGGTGTGCCTGCCTCTCAAGCACAAGGTACTGAGTTCGATCCCTGGTTCCAGGAACAAAAAAACCAGCATGAAAGTAGATGGAAGACTATTGTTAGACTGGAGGAAGGAATTAAAGGTAGGTAAAGGGACTGTAAGGGAGGGAAATGTGGAGATGCATATGATCAAAATATGATATATGCATGTGTTAAAATTTAAATAAGAAACCACCTCCACCTGTATTTCATATCTTAAATATTCCAAAACTAAATAGAGAAAATTGTGTTCCTAAAGCTGCAATCTCTTAGCTATAGAGCCAAACAAGAATCTGGATCTTCTGCATACTAGACCTGCCTGGGTTCCTCCACCAGGCTACCTGTACAATTCACACTGTATCCTGACCAGTCCAGCTGGTCTTCCTATGGAACTTGTATTTAAGATCCATGGGAAAAAAAGCCTTCATTCTCTGAACAAGTCTACACAGAGTATAGTAAACAGCATTTAGTGATGAGACTGAAAATTTTCTCTCCAGTGCAGAAATATTTCTTGATGAATTCTTTTTCTGTTTGAGCAAATAAACCTACTGAGTTTGGATTAGTAAAACAAAGTAATATGCAATGTCACAAAGTTCAAAATAGCTGAAAAATATGAACAAGATGATGCCATGCCAGTTGCATATTGTGCCTGTTAATCATGACCATCAACTTCACTCGATTAAGAGATCCCAGGAGAGGTGACTAGACTGTGAAGGCACAATAGGGAAATGTGCTATTAGGAGGTGGAGCTTGGTGACAAGAAATGGGTCATGGAAGCATAACCTTAAGGATTATATCTGTCCTGGCCACCTTTCTGGTTTTTCCCCTATGCTTTTCTTCCAGCCAGCAAAAGATGAGCATGGGCAAGTTACCTGCAAGTCTGTGCCTTGGAACCAGCTGTAGATGAACTGAGCCCACTAAAACTATGAGCCAAAATAAATCTCACTCCTTTTAAATTGCAAATGTCAGGTATTTTGTCCCAGCAATGAGGAAGCTGATGAATACACATATCAAAGCTCTAAGAGAATATGTCAAAATGAAGAAGAATAAATAATGTTTCCTGGGCACCTTGATTCACATCTTATAGATCTTGTCCACTTTAGTCCTCATGGAGGTCTTACTATTATTCCTACTTAATACACGAAGTAATTATGGGCTAACATATATAAGTAGTCCTTCCAATTACACAGTAAATAATAAAGGTGGAATTCAAACCCTATTATAATGCCCTATTATATACAATTATAATTGGTATAGTGAAGGTTGGGATTTGTTTTGTTTTGTTTTTGATAACTATAAAGTAGACATTCAGTGTAAATAATTTGAAGGCAACAGAAAGTGTATGTGTTAGCCAAATTTCTCATTGCTGAGACACAATACCCAACACCTACAACTTAGGAGAAGAGGTTTAATCTGCTCATGATTCCAGTCCATGACAGCCTGGCTCAAAGACAGAGACATCATGGCAGAAGGGCATGGAGGAGAAGCTGCTTAGTTCATGGTGCCCAGGAAGCACAGTGCCAGGGAGGAAGGGGCCAGGGGCCATATATAGTACCCAAAGTCTTCTCCATGACCCACCCAGACATATCCATGAGCATGATTTACTAATCTACTAAGCATTTCTTAACCTGATAAAGTTGATATATCAAGATTAGTGATCACAGTATACATAAAAACTCTGCTCTGAAACTGGCTTTGTGACTCTTATCCAATGCATATGGCAGAGGTGTTGTTATGTCAGCTTTGGTCTAGCCTAAGAGACCTGGCAGGCTCTGCTTTTTCTCAGGGGAAAGTCAGGTTTCACAGAAGAACTCTGTCTACCCCAGGCCACCCTGCTGGTAGGAAGCCCAACATCTATGTCGAGAGGCTGTGTGAGGGAGAACAGAAGCCCCAGATCTGGGAGTGATGATTTCATAGAACATCCACCCCAACCCAGTCCCCAAGTGAATACTGTCCTGTAAGGGGCCCCCCGCCAAACCCCTGGAGCCAGGCAATCTCTGCCCAACAAGAAAGAGCCAAGCAAAACTACAGAAAAATTAGGAATAATAAATTGATATATTATAACCCAAGAGGCCTCAAAATAATCTGTTTACATGAATGTCTGTGGCATGCATATTTAAAAACTATGCTGTATTCTGCTTTTTTGCACTTAGAACTACTCTTCATTTTTATTTAACATTTTCATACTTCTGCAATGTGACTTTTTAATGCCATAAAGTATTTCCTCTTACAAACATATGCATGTAATGATTTCCCTATTGCCTGGCAATTAGTGGCATCCACATTTTCACTATTATCCTTGACATCTGTAGTGACTATTCTTATACACATATTTGGGGGAAATAGTTCACTAGTTCCTTTGAATAAATTATGAACATGTTATTACAGCATCAAAGCATTAAACTTTCTATGATTCTGGCCAAATTACTCTCAATAAATTTGTCCCCATTATACTCCCACCAGCTGTGAACGAGACCTCTAATCTCCTCACAGATGATCTAACAACACAAGGTATTTTCTAATCGTCTTCTCTAATTCAGCACATCGAAACAGTCTCTTGTTATTCTTTTAATTTTTCTTTCATTAATGAGTGTCAGACTTTCTTTGTGAGTGTGAGATGCCTACATTTCTGCCTCACCACACTCTGCCACCTTCGTCCTGTGATAATGTCATACATAATATTTTCTGATAGTCAAGGTTCAATGGGCAAGGCTACAATGAAAACTACATGATGGGAAGAATATTGTTAATGTCTGGATGGCACGAATAATTTTGTAGTAGGCCTAAAGACTAACAATCAATTTTTCTGACAGAAAACTTTCACAGTCCATTGATTTGAAATCACATGGATAGATGATGACATTTGTAGACTATTTATCCCTGCCACTCATATTTGTCACCTATGTGTATAGGAAACTCTAAGTCGTTTCTTGATCAAACTATTAATTATGAAAATAAATTTCAACCTGATAAAATTTCTAGGACAATTACTTTTTATAGTTTAAGCTTTTAGTAATAGAAATTACCTCTCAAATTCCTCTTTCATAGAAGCTAATTTTTAATTAAATCAAACATGTCTAGCTTTTCTACAGACTCTATAGATGAAAAGTTGGCGCCACCTCTTGAGGCCCGGGTGGCCCAGGCTCAGCCACGTGGGTGGCGGGGCCCCGTCTGGCTCTGCACTGGGAGAAGCGCGTCTTGGCCCGGTGGTGGCCGGTGGCTCAAGGGCGCGCGTGGACAAGCGCTTCTCTGTTCCCCGTGTTAGCAGGAGGTGTCGCGGGTGTGGGCTCTACCTGGATGTTGTGTCTGCCCGCGACACGGAGGGGCTGGATTTGTTTCTCAGGCCATCCTGTATTTTAATTTTAGATGTACTTCCTGAAGCATATTTTTCATAGGATGTAGCGGGTAAATAGCTTTTTAAATGACTTCTTTTTTATAAGAGCAAAAGTATCTTTAGGAATTTCTTTCTATAGAGTCCTTCATTAACCTTTATACGAGTTTTTTGCTGACTCGAATGGACAGCTGGGTTCCAGTGCTTTTTCCTTTTCCTTCTTTTCTTTTGTTGTTATCTTACTCTTATTTTCCTTTTAGGAACTAAGGTATTGCCTGAAAAACAAGTGGCGTCTGCGCAGCCTTATACTCTGTCTTCACAGAAGCCAATAGGACACAAAAGATCCATTTCAGACACATTTTGAAGACGAACCTTCAACTTTCATACCAGCTCTTTGTTTTCCTTCTTGTATGACGAGGGGGTTGGGGATACAGTTATTTTACTAGCACCTTGTGAAGTGTTTCTGTGTTTTGTGATGCCGTAATTTATTAATGTTGGTAGCTTTTTATATTTGTACATTTCTTACGAGCTTTCTTTATATACCCATTACCTGGATGTTCTGTCCACGCGGAGAGGCAGCTGGGCAGAGGCCTTATCCACTCCCGCTGCTGTTAGTAGGGACTCGGTCCCCGGGCCCGAGGCCGGCAGAGGGGGAGTCTCCCGGGTCCCAGGCTTATTCGGAACTGGGGTTTTTAAAATCCCTTGGCCTGTCCTTGTCAAGCATTTCTATAATCTAACCCGGGCAGCAAGTTCTTCTCTCTCTTTCTCTCCCTCTCTCTTCTCTCTTTTTAATTTTATTATTATTTTGGCAACATGTATAATTCTAACAAAGTTTATCACGGCTATTAAAGTGTTTTATTTCCCAGTTCATATTACTCTTGTATCGAGTCCGTCAGGTCTAAGGCAACTTAGACCAAAGTTTTAAAAAAGTAAAAATATTTCAGGTTTTGTACAGAAAAAAAAGAAAGAAAGAAAAGTTGGGAAGGGGGTGAGTGGGCAAAGGGGAAAAGAAGAACTGAGATGTATTATGTACATGGGCCAATTTCCCATTGTATTATAAATGTGAACAAATAAAAATTTTTAAAAATTTAAAAGCTACTCTTCATGCTGAAGATATAAAACAAGCAAATATCCAATAAAGAGCAGGTTTGAGCAAATAGCACTTATACTGTGACATGCTATATAAGGTGTGATTTAAAAATTAGTGATTATTTAAATTTTTTAAATTTATTAAAGTAAAAGCCACCTTATCATTAATCCTCAAAAATTTCCCCCTTGCTTTAAACACATCTAGCCCATTACTCCTGCCACTTGCTGAAGAAGTTCTGGAAGTCGTCTTTTGTGTCTTTAAGTTGCACTGTCATGGCTGCCTTGATGTCCTGAATCCATTCAAAATGTAACTTTCAAAACATAATTTTCATGGTTGTTTTTACTTTGAGGAAGAGCCAGAAGTCATACAGTACCAGATTTGGTGAACAGGCTTATTTTTACAAACCTGCCTTTCCATTGAATGACACTCACCAATATCATTCACAGTATTTTTTTATCATACCTATAAGACACTCATGAAGAGGACTTCCAAGAACTACTTCAGAAAGTGGCATGAATAATAGGATAATTGTGATCACGGGGAGCTTTCGAGGGGTTAATAGCAATGTGTCTTACTGTAATAAATTTTTTCACTTAAACATTCACAGTATATTTTGATATACCTGGTAAAAGCAATTTTTAAAATTACAATTCCATCAAAATATTCCCTTACCTTTATTCATTGAAATATAATAAATACCAGAAAGTAAGAAAATCCATAAACTATTTAAGTTCCACTTAAGAGTTATTACTTATAAGAATGTGAAATATAACTTTAGAATTACATTGCATTTTCCAATTATAAAGAAGAGCAGCAACTAACTTTATGCTAGCTCTCTTCCTCCTTTTTAATTTCTTTTCTTGTATTCTCCCCCATACATTCATTAAACGTTTCCTCTGGGTTCTGCTTTTGCCCTCTTCTTTCAGTCACTATTATTTGTCTAGCATGTGCTAGATACTAGGCTAAGTTCCTGGCAGATATCAGTCTTCCCAGACTTTTAATAATCACATAGCCTGAAGTGGGTGTTATTGCCCCAACTGGCAAACAAAAAGACTGAAAGTCGAAGAGGGCTAAGTAACTTGCTGGAGTCAGAAGATATTTTCCCCCAACCAGCACCACAAACTCACTGTCTTCAGCTAATTCTAATGGGTAATATGGAGCTCCACAATCTCTACCTGTAGTCCCAAATTCTCTCTGCGCTCCAAACTCAAATGTCAAACACTACAATAGACATTGTTACTTGGTAGAACCAGTAGCACCACTCATTCCACATAGCTTCATGCAGCTTGGTGTCATTAGTCTCATTCTGTATTGTGTGTGTGTGTATGTGTGACACACTGTGTGCCCACCCTGTGCTGCACACAGAGGATGCAGCAGAAGAGAAGTCTCTATGAACATGGACCCCGCAATGAACTTATGTTGTAGATGGAAGATGGGAAAGTCCATGGAAATGCACACAAACACTGTTGTATGGAATGGTATAAAAGAATGGGGCAGAATGCAAAGTAAGGACAGGTTGCAGTATGGCAGAAGTATGGTTATCAGAGAAAGCTGGAGGCTGTCAACTGAGATCTTCAGGAAGATGGAACATTGACAACATGAGATGGAAGAGTGTATACAAGGACAGAGGAGAATAGAGGGAAGAGCTGAGCAAAGACAAAGCAAGGCAAGGAGGCATGGAGGGAGGAAGCAAGAGAGGTCATCAGAAGTCAGATTAAAGAATCCACAGATTCTTCCCCCAAAATGTCTCCAAATTATTTGTTCCTCTCAATTTGGAACACAGCAACATTTCTATCTTATTTCTATAGCAACATTTCTATCTTTCCATTCTTGTTTCCTCCTCCTCAGTCTGCTGAGGGCCTTTTCCTCACATGCAAATATGGTCACTTCACATCCCTCCTGGGGGGCCTGCAGCCTCTGAGTTCAAGTTTCACTGTGCTGCTGCTGCTGCTGCTTGAGGAAGGCTAGGCACCAAAAAACTACCCCTCCAGGTACCTGGCCTCACCCTGAGGATTCCTGGGTGTCCACCAGAATCTGTGTGGGCTTTCATTCCTCTTCATTACAAGACACTTTTACTCAGGTTAAAGGACATTTCAGAAAAAAATACATCTAGAAATCTGGTTGTTGAAAGACACAGAGATCTTCTTTGGACCTGAGACTCAGAGCTGCAGTACACAGTGCATGTGGAGACTGAAGGTCAGAAAGAGTGAAGATGAGCCTTTCCATTGATTTTTGTGTGGTACCCCCTGCAGGCAGCAGTGGCTCCCTCCTGTGGAGCAAAGGCCCTGTGCTGACTCTGAGTCCACAGGCACAAGTATGCAGCCAGAGCAGGCAACCAGCTCCATGGAAATGAGAGTTGAGTTCTCCCCCATCACAAAATATTGATTATAACAATGAATTTTTACAGGAACAAGGTATTGGGGTTTGATTTTTTTCATGTTTTTTTAAATTTCCTGCCCCGGCTACAGCTGCCTGGTGGTGGGCTGAGTAGTCAAATTATCCTTTCCCTGGACAATTCAAGCCATGCACTGTGCACTTTCTAGGAACACCCCCATTCTACCTTCTTAGAAAGTACAGATTGCACATGGCAGACGGCACCTGCAAAGTGCTGAATGCCCCTATGATGCTCCAAGAGCACTAGCCAGTGCCCTTCCATTTCTCCTCTCCCAGGAAGGCAGCTTTCCCTCCTGTCTAGGCCAACACATGAGGGCACAGGCTCATGACCCCTGCAGGTAAATCAGGGGACAGAGGGATGTCCTAGAAGACAGACCCTGGAATTTAAAGTAGGATAACCTGTGTCACAACTAGGTCACCTATGTGATCTTCAGTATTTTCTGATACCATGACCCAGCTGGCTCATTTCTAACAATAAAAAAGCAATACCCATTTTCCAGTGCAGATTCAAGGCTAAACTGGGGTTACATGATTTTAAGGTGTCTGCACCATGCCTGGCACAGAATAGAAGATGATTTTTCTTCTCCTTTTCTATTAGGCTCTACAATCTAGTTCACGATAAGGAGAATGCAACATTCTAAACTTGTACAGTCATTGCAAAAAGCAAGTTGTTATAAAATCTTCAAAAGGAACAAAAGGGCAGTTTTTGACTTCCATATAATTTAAAACAGATTGGGAGGGAAAAGAGAGGAAGCATATTTTCAAAAAGATGAAAATAATGAATCATGTCTAGATGGCAGACTCTGATACAATTTCTAATTGTTCTAATAACTCACTTTTATTGGGAGAACAAATTCTCATCAAAGGAAATGATATCCTGTTAATGTCTTATTAATAACAATTACATTCCTCAGAAATTGATATAAAAGACAGAACTCAATTGGTTCAAAAAGATACAACTTCAACTCTATCATTTGGCTAGAAGTGTGCTGGTCACAAAAGTCCATAATTACTGCAATTCCATCCCTTGTTTGAGCTGAAATTACACTGCTGACATCCCTTTAGTGACAAAAGCACATTTAACAGCCAAAAAATTTTAGATACTGCTGGTGAGTCTCTTTTGATTGGAAGTTTGTTGGCTGCAGCTGTAATATTTCTGAGTTAAGCTATGTTCATACATTCCTGTTCTGACTGGAACAGTTTGGCCTCTGTTATTTTGATTGCAATATTGTCCAGCAGGCTGGACTCATGATTAATTCAAAGTATTAGGATGCCTTACAGTCCTTTCAAATGGTAGCTGAAAATCCACTGGAGATGAGCCTTGAAAGTGATTTGACTGCAGATTTGGAGAAGAGTGGAGATTAGGTACTTGTTGCTTCTATGATTCATCAACATCTAAGCAGGATGCAATTAATATCCTGTAACTCACTGGAGCTTCTTGAGTCCCCTGAGAGTAGAGGGGAGAAAAGTCAAAATTGCTCTGTTTCCAGGGATTATAGAATAAATACTTTGGCAAAATCAGTCACTAATAAGACAACTAGCACTCTTGTAGAAAATGCCTCCATGGTGCCAGATTAGCCCATTCCCCTTCTTTAAAAAGCTCCCAGCATCACTTGTCTGCCTTTTGGCTAAGATCAAGTGTAAAAAGATCCCAACATGTTTTGTTAAGGGGTATGATGGCTAGCAATGTGCTCGAGTGGGCATGTGACCCAACATGGACTAACAGGGTTTCTTTTTTAACCTTGATAAAGCATATATTAATTCATTTGCGTTAACCATCCCACAATGTATACATATTTTAAACTATCATTGTGGACACCATAAATGCATGCAATTTTTATTTGTTGTTATGGTTTGGATCTAAAATGTGTCACAAAAGTCACATGTGTTTGGAGGTGGGGAGTGGTTGGAAGAGGTGGTCACTGCGGACATGACCTGGATGGGTATATTCTTGTCCTGGCTCCTCTCTTCTGTCTTTGCTTCCTGGCTGCCATGGGTTGAGCAGCTTTCCTTCACCATGCTCTTCTGCCATGCCATTTCTCCCTTGGAGCCAGCCAACCATAGACTGAGCCCTCAGAAAACTGTAAATGAAAATAAACCTCTTCTTCTTTAAGGTGCAAGTGTCACGGATTTTTTCCCAGCAGCAGAAAAGTGACTAATACATCTGTAAATTAAGGAAACAGATAATTTTAAAAGTTTGTCAGTAAGGCCGGGTATGGTGGTACATGCCTGTAATCCTAGCACTTGAGAGGCTTAGGCAGAAGGTTTGCCATGAGTTAGAGATCAGCCTGGGCTACATAGTGAGTTCAAGGCCAGCCTGAATTACATAGTGAGACCTTGTCTCAAAAAAAAAAGAAAAAAGGTTGTCAGTTAGACAAAAGGAACAAATTCAAGCGATCCACTCTACTTTATGGAGATTATAGTAAATGACAATATATCATATACTTTAAAATCACTGAGATGCTTCCTCTTCCTTGTCTTCAAATTGAACATCGCAGGTGTGTGTGTGATACAACCCACTGGAGCTGATTCTCTGGAGAACTCAAATACACACACATTGTATTGTAATTCTCTGTTAATATTGATTTTTTCCATCATACTATAAGAACTTCCTTTGCAGGAATTGTCTCAAATGCATCTTTGTAAACACAACAGCCAGCACATCTGGCACAGAGTAAATGCTCCCTAAATGTCAGGTGAATGACTATTTCGCTGCTGTTGGGAGGAATAAATAGGTGAAGGTACTTTGAAATCAAAACAGCTGTATACAGGAATTAGCTATTCGCCCATTATCAGTTCCCAAACCCATTTTTACTAAAGAAAATCAAATTAACTAGGAGTTATATACTTCTAACCTCTCCCTTCTTTACTGTTGTTATTTATTCAAAATGTAACTGCTCATTTCCTCTTGCACAAGAGGTGCTGTCTTTGGCACCAAAGATTAAAAAATTTAGACAAGGTCTCTGAGCTTCGATTCTAGTGAGTGCGGTGGGAACAAACCTCAAGCAAGTAAATACGTATACAAATAAGACAAAGACCCTTAATGATGAGTCGTAGGAAGGAAGCAGTATAGGACCAGCTGAGGAGAAGGAGCTGCCTTAAACTGCACCATCTTCCCCACATAAAGGAACATTCCTTTTTAGTTTTTGATTTTTTTTTCTGTCTGCTTAGCTCATTTTCAGTTTTCCTTGCCGCAGAAAGGAATTTTAAGCAAACTCAGAATTAATTCAAATTAATTTTTCTAAAATGTAAATTTGATCACATTATCTTTTTTGCTTAAAAAGCTGTGTTGGCTTCCTATTTGCTACAAAGTAATGTACAAATAATTTATTGGCATCCACGGCCTTCCAGTTTGGCTAACTCTTTCCATCCCGTGACTCTCTGGCGGTCCCTGCCCACTCATTCCCCACCTCGACCCAATGCCTTCGTCCACTTCATTTCCCAAATGGATTTATCCTCGTACTTCCTCTAACCCTAATATTGGCCCAGCACATAGGTTCCACCTTTTAAAGTTCAGACTGCATGGGTAGAAAGTCTTCAGTGCCTGGCATCTGCTTAATACATGAGTGCCTTCTTTCCTAGCTGAGAGAAAACATTCACTCCTGCAAGGCTCCAAGACTCCCTTATGATATTTATCTAGCTCTGCCTTGTGTTATTGTTTTTTAGGAACATGTCACATCTTTCCATCTGGATCATTATTTCCTTGAGAGGACAAATTGTTTCATTCAGTGATGCTTTCCTAATCAGTACAAAAGAGTATTCAATAACTGCTTGTTGGATAGATGAGTTTGGTGAATAAACAAATGGCCCAACAAGTAAAAATGAATCAGTAGAATTCTTTCGTGTTCTTCTGTTTCCACTCAATGTTGTATTTATTATACATCTTAGATAGATACATTCATCACTCCTTTCAGAGTTTGGTAATAAACAGTTACTATACATGTTCAGAAAGTGAGGATAATTTCTTTTTCGCAAGAGTGATCATTTTGGTGACAATTCAGAAAATTATATGTAGAGTACAATTAGGAGCTATTTCTACTTTTTAAAAAGTAATCTTGAAGTTCTCTTTTATAGACGATTCTAAGTGTTTCACTCTGATGATTCTCCTATACAATATTCTTGATAACACTTCTTGCAAAAAGACCCCAAGCTTTGAATAGCATAGAGTTTGAACATCTATCGGAGCTTCCACTTGGGCATGAAAGCTTGGATAAGCTTTAGAGTATAGAGAAAGTGCTGGAATTAGTGATCATTCTCTACAAATTGTAGTTCTGAACTATTCTCTTGCCTTCTGCTTATCTCAGAGATGCAAAAGATCATATGCATCAATTTGTACCTTACATGATAACAAATGGTTTGTTCATATGAGTATTTTCCATTACACATCAGGAGTACATTCTACATTTCATATAAAATTAAATGTGAGTGGTATCAAATGATATGTAAATCTAGAAGTGTCTAAGTTATATTAAGAGCTTAGTTGCTGCTTTCTTCTCTAAGATGTGTTATTGGATATAATGTTACAGATTTACAGATTACTAATACTCATCTCTCCCCCAACCTATAATAGTTGTATGGCTTAACTTCACTTGAAGGAAGTCAGACATAATTCCAGCTAATGTAATTATTGATCAACAGTGTTTCTGAAAATCTGTTACACATATAAATTTTTCCATGCCTAAATGTATAAGCTCTTGTAATATATACATAGGTATGTATATATATATATATACACACATACATATGTATATATATAAATATAAAATGATCCCCAGAATTATGAACACTTTGGGCTAACTCTTTAAATAAGTAGCATGCAACAAGTGGTCAGGATAAAAATAGAGAAAAGTCAGTTTCTCCACACAGGGAGCTTACCATGGAATATAAGCATTAGCCACATGAATTACCTTTACCTTATGAAGACTGAACAGGTGAGGCATAAAAGAAATGAGGCACTCTGGGAGCACAGACACAAAAGGCATTACCTACAACCAAGAGACAGCAGCATTTGCTGTGGAGCCTGGAGGATTGTCAGGATCTTGATAGCAAAGAGAAAGCTGGAGCAAAAGTAGACTAGGGAGCCAGCTCACAGGATGCTATTTAAGGCTGTACCGGAAGTAGAGGTAGGAGGAAGTTGAAAGACATTAGGCTGTACAAGAAAATTAGAGGAAAATCATTTGAAACTTCACTTCCCATGCCGAGAAATAAGGATTCTGCTGTCTAGGCCACGGGAAAACAGGAAGAATGTGAAACAACAGACTCACATCTAGAAGCAGCACTGGGGGAATTTTAGTGGGTGGCAATGGAAGCACAGTGAGCAGTCAAAGGCAAGGAAAAGCAACCAGAATTGATAATGGCACAGCCAGGAAGTGTATATTAAGTTGCAGTGGGAGGACATTAATGATAATAGTAGTCTTCATGATGTGGGGATAAACTGGTCCTTTTAAGCAGCCAGCAGATTCTTTACTATTGCTGAAGTGGAATCTGTACCTTAAAAACATCAGTTAGAAAGTGTGCAGTATCATTTGTTCATGAACAGATTCTGTATGGAAGCATGGCAGGTTAGTGCTTTTCCTTGGTCACAGCAGGCAGGTGTAGGCAGGTCATGCAAAGCAGGTTCTTAAGGTCCAGGTGTCCAGAAAATTATGTGGTACAGGAATGTAAATGTACCTTAGGCCTGGCCAAAAAAAATGTGCCATGGGGCTAATTTTGTTTGCTAATTGTTTCTTTCTAAATGCAGGTTCCAGTGGGACTGCCATAACATGGAGGTGGAGAGGGAGTATACAAGCATGTGTACCTGATTATCTGTATGCCAGCATACCTTGGCAGGAAAATCACACAGGCAGATCATTTTTATACATCTTCCTCTGAAAAGGAACACAAGAAACTGAACAGAACTTAGCACAGGTCATCTGAACTCGACATGCCCCCATGGGATTGATCTAAAAGTTTTCTTAACCAACCTCCAGAACTCAACTTTGCAGATTTTGGTGCTCCCAGCCCTCTGCAGAAGCTCAGGCTAAGATCCAGTGTGCTTGGCAGCCTGAGGACAGCAGCAAGGGCACATTGACTTATACCTCCAGTGTTGAAATGGTGTAGGCACAGGATTCTGTTTTTCAAAACCAACTGAATGATATACAAGTATGAGTATGAAAAGGTAGCAGTTAATGTTCCTATAAATGTGAATGCTTAGAAAAATCCATCAAAAATGAATTGCTAGCTAGACGTGGTGTCTACATCTGTAATTCTACCACTCTGGGAGGCTGAAGCAGGAAGACTGTAAGTTGGAGCACAGCCTGGGACTTTGAAGGACTTAGCAAGACGTGACTCAAAAAATAAAAAGGGTGCACCTCAGTACAAAGGTACTGGGTTCAATCTCCAATAATGAAAAAGAAAAGATGAGTTACTAAAAATTCTGTCAAGTCAGGTATGAGCAACACAGCTATAAAAGATTAGGGGAAACAATAAAGCCTGGAAATGTCTATCCAATAACTAAAGAATTTGGGTGCTGCATAGGCGGCGGTTCAGTACAAAATTCTTTCAATATTTCTGTAAGTTTAAACCTTTTCATAATAAAATGTTGAGTGAAATGTATCTAAAATTTCTGCAGAGGTGACTTTACATTCCTGACAAGATGGTAAATTAGCATGAAATGTTGGTTCCCTCCTGGGTCAGATGTTGGAGCCCATGGAGTTAAAGAGCAAAGTCTAGGACCTGGGAAATAAAATGGCAATTATTCAGGTGGAAAGACTACATGTTCCCTACCACCACTATTCACCCCATGCTTCTTTGTTACTTCCGTCTTACAAGGCTATACTTTCTCCACCAATCCAGTGGTTTTAGCTATCCCAATTTGAGATAATTTATTACAGCAGCCCAAAAAAACTAATACCACAAGGTTGATTACCTTTGCTTTTTCATGTAGGCTCTAATCTAATCACTGGTATCCTTACAAGAAGAGAGAAACTTGGATATAGACATGTAAGGAGAACATCATATGAAAACAGAAACAGAGGTTAGAGTGATGCAGACACAAGCCAAAGAAAATCAAGATTGCTAGGAGCTACCAGAAGCTGAAGAGGCAAGAAGGATCCTCCCCTGGAACACCCTGGCCCTGCTCATACCTTGATTTTAAATTACTTGCCTTCAGTCTGTGAAAAGAACAAAATTCTGCTGTACTAAGCTATTCACAGTGTGGAATTTTCTTTCCATGGTCTTAGAAATCTAAGACACCACCCAAGTCATAGATGTTACCAGGGTAAAGTTAGTGATGCACAGAGCCAGCAAGGGCACATGTTACTAGGCCAGAACAAGAGACAGTTCAGCCCCATCTCTACTCATGTTGAACACCAGACTACTGCGTTCCAGGGAGAAAAATCCCTAGGTCCAAAAATAAATGACGAGCACTGTAGAGACCCAAAATAACACAGCCAGATAAAACATTTAAAACCATCTTGACAAAGACATATAAAAGATAACATGAGTCAAGAGCAGGAAAAGAACAAGTAAAAAACATTTAGTGTTAAATACACTCAGTAAATAAATAAATAAAATGGATATAAGCAAAGGAAAACTTGGGGTGCACAATTAGGTAAAGGAACTTACTAAGAGTTACTAGGAATACAGAGAAGATATAAAAGTTATGTTGTATAAAAATAAAAGTATCTTTACACTAATAGAAACATCAGTGGAAGAGAAAAAATAAACAAGGGAAAATATTAGAAAAAACAATTTCTAAGAATGTTCTGAGTTAGAGAGAAGTAGAAGACATCAGGTTAAAAGGCCCTTGAAGTGACATCGAAGACAAGAGAAAGAGCTCATTTCTAGACATGTTGGAATAAAATGCAAAGACATTATGTACAATTGGTATTAACACTGGATACTGATTAGTCTCCAGCAATAGAAAGAAAATCTGGAAAATTCCCATAGGTTTTGAAAATTAAACAATACTTTTAAATAACCCATGAGTCAGAAAAGAAATCATAAGGAAAGTTAGAAGATATTTTGAAATGAATAAAAGTATTTAAAACATCAAATTTATAGGAGAAAGCTAAGAAAATAACTATCAGGAAATTTAAAGCCTTAATCACTACATCAGAAATTTTAAAAGTCATGAATAAATAACTTAAGCTTCTGCTTTAAAAGCCAGGAAAAGAACAGCAAATCTAATACAAAGTAAGGAGAAGAAAACTAGCAAGTTAGAGCAGAAGTAAATGAAATAGAGAATAGAAATATCATAAGGAAAGTATCAATGAAGCCAAAAGAATGTTGTCTGAAAAAAAATTTTTTTTATTAGCAGACCTTGAGCTTAAACCGGGGACAACAAAGGGGAGACACAAATTAGCAAAATCAAGAGAGAGAACGTCATTGATGAACTAAGAAGAATTTAAAAGGTTATGAACTGTGATGTTCTAGCAAATGAGACAACTTAGATAAAATGAACAAATTCTAGAAACACAAACTACCAAAACTGACAAAAACAGAAAGTTTGAATAGACCTATAATGCAAAAAAACATTTTAATTAGAAATAAATATCTTACAACAAAGAAAAACCAATCCCAGACGGATTTACTGGTGAATTTTATTAAATGTCTAAAGAAGAAATAATACCAATCCTTTACAATCTCATAAACTAGAGAAAGAAGGACTTCTTAAATCATTCAATGATGCTAGTATTCTCCTTGCATACTACTACTTGCTAGCATTACAAAGTGAGGTAAAGACATCCCAAGACAAGAAAACTTCAGGTCAATACGAACATAGACACAGAATCCTTAACAATATATTAGCAAACAAAAATTCAGCAACATATTAAAAGGACTACACAACACAATGAAATATTTTCCCAAAGTTCAAGGTTGGTTTAATATCTAAAAATCAATTTCTGTAATAAACCATATTAATAGAATAGAAACAAAAATGATCCTCTTAATAGATGAAGAAAAAGCATTTGCCAAAATCCGAAATCCATTTGTGATTTTTTAAAAAAGCTTTCCATACAGTATGAATAGAAACTTCTTCAATCTGATAAGGATGACTATGAAAAAACAACTAACACCATATGTATTAGTGAAAGACTGAGTGCTTTGCTTTCTAAATTTGGGAATGAGATCCAAAAGAGAAGCACAAAAAGAAAGAAGAGAAGAAAAAGATGAGAGAAGTGTGGAAAAAGAATAGCAGTGAAATAGTTCTGTCTCTCTCTCTCTCTCTCTCTCTCTCTCTCTCACACACACACACACACACACACACACACTACTAGAGCACATAAATGAAGGCATGGAGCCCAAAGTCAATATACAAAAATAAAAAAAAAATTACACTTATATCTGTTAACAACAAATAAAATGAAATTTATATTTTTTTCATTCAAAAAGCATCAAAAAATAAAGTTTAAAAAACTTTAACAGAACAATGTATACTAAAAACTATGTATACTAAATAATGTATACTAAAGACTATAAAACATTGCTGAGAGAAATAAAAATAGAGATAAATATATGCAGAGATACCCATGTTCAAGTACTAAAAGATTTAATATTGCCAAGATGTCAGTTGCTCCCAAGTTGACTATAAATTACCTCAATCTTTGTTGAAATCCCAGAAGGCTTTTTTTGTGTAGAAATATGCAAACTTGCAAACTAATCCTAAAATTTACATGGAAATGCAAAGGACCTAAGGGAGCCAAAACAATTTTGACACAGAATAATGTTGGAAAACTTACATTTTCCAATTGTGGAACTCACTATAAAGCTACATTAATCAAGACAGTGGCATTGGCACAGGATAGGTATATAGATCAATGGAATTGAATTAAGAGTCTAGAAATAAACTCATGTAATAGTTTAATTTTCACAAAAGTGCCAAGATAATTAATGGAGAGAGCAAATAGTCCTTTCAACAATTGGCTGGGGTAACTAGACATATCTAACAGTTAACTCAAAATTTCCCATAATCCTAAGAGGTTAAATAATAAAATTCTAGAAGAAAATATTGAAGAAAATCTTTTGACCTTGTGTTAAGTGAAGAATTCTTGGCAATGGTACCAAAATCATGATCCAATGAGTACAGTATGTACATCTTTAACAATTAAAAACAAGAAAAAGGTTTTGAAACAAACATTTAACTAAAATACAAGGGGGAAAGTAAATGCTTAAATTAAAAATTTTTTAATATTTAAATTTTTTTAATTTGCAGTAAAAGATACATTGCATTAATTCCTCTCAAAATATTATCCCCACTTCTATTCATAGCTCATGAAGGAGGATTTCCAGAACTGCATCAGAATGTAACAAGAACAATTGTATGAATGTGTTTCACATGGGGAGGAGTATTTTAAGGAGAATCAATGGCAATGTGTCTGTTACTGTAATCTTTTAAATTTAAACCTTCTCTGTAATTTTTTATCACACCTTGTAAACGTAAGAGGGAAAATCAGTTTTAAAATGTAAGAACAAAAATCAATGGTATGGATAAAATGCAACAGAAAAGTTTATTGGTCAGTTTTTCCTTACTGTGACAAAATACCTTAGAAAGCCAATTTAAAGAAGGAAGGGTTTAATTTGTCTCAGTTTCAGACCAGGGTTATCTGGCTCTATTTCCTTTACAACAGTATGAGGGAGATACATCATGGTGGGAGGATGTGGAAGGGGAAAGATGCTCACCTCATGGCCGTAAAGAAGCAGAGAGAGAGAAACAGGAAGGAGTCAGGGGCAGGACACCCGGTCAGTGACTACTTCCTCCAATCAGCACCACTTACTGAAGTTTCCACCACTTCCATATAAGGCCATGGATAGATTAGTCTTAGAGGCCTTGTGATCCAGTCACCTCCCAAAGGCCCCACCTCTAAGCACTGCTGCACCTAGGACCACACCTTCAACACATGAGCTTTTGAAACACATTTCAGGTTAAAGCCAAAACAAAAGGATTATTCAAATCAAGATCTGTTTACTTACAAATGCAAAAAAAAAAAAATGATGGCCAGTTTAATTATTTTGAAAAATTAGAAAGATAAAAATAAATAAAATAAAAGCCAGGCATGGTGGTCCATGCCTACAACCCCAGCACTCTGGGATGCTCAGCAGGAATATCACAATTTTGAGACCACCTTGAGCAATTTAGCAAGTTAAGAATACCCTGTCTGAACAGAAAAAATAAAAACAGCCCTGGCTTCAATCCCAATACTGCACTGAGAGCAATAGAGAGATAGGTAGATAGATAGACAGACAGATAGATAGATATAAACTGGAGAAGGAAGGTACATTCCATATGCAACACAGCATATGAATATCATGAACAGTTTTATGCTAGTAAGCTTAATAAATGAAAAAATGAATATATCGTTATAAAATATAAAATAACAAAGCCAGTGCATAGTAAAAGAGTAGGTTAATTCATGTGTTTGAATATTGGTTTAAACTTACATATGGATTAAGGAATTTAATGGTTTGAATTACTGCTTCTATTTCTCTTATATTTTCTTACTTCTACTATTTGCCTTTTTTTATTATGGGCACATGGGATGTTAATTTGTCCCAAAATACCTCATTAATTCAACATAATCCCAATCAAAATTTTAGAAGATTTTAAAGGATTCCTCAAACTTATATTAAGATATTGTCTCAGTTACTTTTCTCTCATTGCTGAGACAAAATACTTAACACCCAAAATTAAAGGGGAAAATGGTTTATTTAGCTCACAGTTTGTAGAGGTTTCAGTCCATAACAGAGGTAACAGAGGGGCAACAGTTCATGGTGGGGTGAAGACAACAAAAGCAACAAGAGACCTGAACAGCATCTTTCCGCCCCTTTTATCTTATTCAGACTATTTAGGGTGGGTAGCACTCACACCCTTAATCTTAGTGCCCTAGCATTGGACCATGAATCAATTCCAGAAAAAGCCCTACCCATGACTGCACGAGGCTTGGGGGGACATCAAGACACAAGCCACAGTGGATATATAAAGAATAACAGAGGCTCCTAAATAGTTAAATAAATCAAGAGCAGACAGACTGTTTCCTACCAGATATCAAAACATACTACAAACTTATGTATTAAGGACAGTACAACTGAGAAATGAACATTCCAACCAGAAGAAAGCCTGCAAATATTCTTGTTATTTTTTAAGAAAAATAGATAAAAGATTTTTTAAGCAATTGTAGGTAGGAAAACCTGGCATACTCTGTAAGGAAAAATAAAGCTGAATTCTGTTTCACACCACATAAAAATTAAAGACCTTATATAAAGTGTATCCTAAAGTCTAACAGAAATAAATATACCAAGTTCATTTTATGACCCAGACAAGAAAAGGGAAAGACTTTAAGTCCAAAAATACAAACCACAGAGAAAAAGATGGCAGATGAAGGGCTGAAAATAAATACCTGAAATATACAGAGAGTGCATGCAATTTAACAAGCAATAATAACCTTAATAGATAAAATTGGCCAAAGGATAGGAATACGATATATAGAAACAAAAGTTAAAATGGCTAAATAAGTATATTAAGAGTTAATCTCATATAATTAGTCAGAGTATGAAATCAGTAGTATAGCACTTTACAACACCAAAATTAAAAATTTTAGTAAGACAGATAATGTTACATATTGATGAGAAAGTAGGAGGATATTGGCTCTTATGTCAGCTGATGGAATAGAAACTGGTGCTGTAGCTCTGGAACGCAAGATGATATGTTTAGTGAAAGGAAGTACAAATATGCTCCAGGATCCCACAATCCCACTCCTAGATGTATGTTCAAGGGAAAGAAAAGGAAAGGACAGGAGAGGGGAGATGAAGGGAGGGGAGAAACAGGGAGGGGAGGGGAAGGGAGAGCAAATCTGTAAGTTCTGTGTACAGAGACATGGATTTGGTAAACATGATGCAAGCAGTGGTTTGAAAAGTTCAAGTGCGGTGGGGTTTGTGAGGATCTGAAGCTACCTCGCCAGATGCTACATGAAGTTGAGAAGACCACCAGCGTTTGCCACAGATATGTTAGTGACTCTGCCTTAGGTCATCCAGCTCCAGTTGAGCATCCAGATGACTGCAGCCTCATGATGGACCCAAAGCAATACCAGAAGAACTGTTCAGTTCTCAAACGGTTGTCATCCAGCATACTGAGCAAGCGAAATCGTTGTCTGAAGGCACATTCTGTTGAGGTGTTTTGTTATGCAGCAAAAAATAACTGATGTGTTGTGTGTTACTAGGAGAGTAAAAAAGACTTATGTAGGAAAATTTACAATATGCACTATGGATTATGATACTTTGGTTAAAGTAAGTGTATGTTCATCAGTTTGCATAGATGACAAAAACGAACAGAAAAGAAAGGAGTACAAATAAGAATGAGATTTACAGATTTATACCACTTAGGAAATTTTAAAACACAAAAGGTGCCTTCTATTTCATAAAGATATATGTCTACTGAAAGGTAGTCAACAGGACCAGGAATCTGTAGGGGAGAGTAACAGAGTCCAGGCAGGTGAAGAAGGGTAAAAACTACATAATACAGTATAGTGTAACCAAACACAATAGAACATAGTCCCTTTGATACGGTGTAACAAGGAGAGGAGCCTTTCACAGACCCATGACAAATTTATTCTAACCAGTAGTCACATTAATCCAACTCCGTGATCCCAATAAAAAATGTATATATTGACTTTTGACCTGCAGCATTCTATGAGCAGTTCCTCTAGTCCCCTGACTCCAAAGGTGTCAAGAAGCCTTGAACTCTTAAGTTTACATGAAATAACTAATTGACCTTTTAGAGACAGATGACAGCATGGAAGCAAGTGCTATAGTAATACAACCACCTATAATGCCACAGCATGTGTTTCTGATGAGGACTCAGGAGATGAAGAAGGTAGAACAGTAATCTTCCAGGTTCATTGCTGTGCACAACTGGCTATCTTATTCAAGATGGTGCTGATGCTGAGTCTGACTCAGTCTATCCCTCATACGCATGTAAAGATGACTCTCCTGACAAAGGTCCTTCTGTGACTACTGTGCAGTATCACCATCTCCACCATCAAGGAAGAAAGTAACAAAAATGGTTTGCAAATAGAAAAAAGCAGACCTAATTGCACAACCCGTAGCAGGAGAGTTACAGAACCACCAAACGATTTCTTCCCCAAAGTGAGAACTCCCACAGAATTCTTGAATTTTTTCTCGATGACAAGGTCATTGAACTCATTGTCAAGTATTCCAACTTACACACTCAAAGTAAAGATGTATATCTTGGTTTAACTAGCTCTGAATTCAAATGTTTTCTGGAAATTATTTTTTGAGTAGTTACATCTTAGTTACTAGAAGGCACATGTTTTGGGAACAAAGAACAGATGCACATAATGTACTAGTTAGTGCTGCCATGAGGTGTAACTGCCTGGAAAGTATATTTTCTAGTTTGCATGTTGCTGACAATGAAAATTTGGATCCAATGAACAAGTTTTCCAAGTTGTGACCTCTCATAAGCAAACTCAATGAGAGATATATGAAATTTGTTCCAAATGAAACATATTCTAGCTTTGATGAACCCGTGGTTCCTTATTTTGGTCATTATGGGTACAAGCAATTTATTTGAGGAAAGCCCATTCAGTTTGGCCATAAATTGTGGTCTGGGCTACATTGTCTGGTTTCGGCCATATCAGAATAAAAACCCAATAAATACTAAACATGAAGAATATGGTGTTGATGTATCACTTGTTCTTCAGTTTGAGGCACTTAGGCACATCTGGGACAATGCCATTTTATATTCAATAATTTTTTTACCAGTATTGCACATCTTGATAAGCTCGGTTCAGTGGGATATCAGGCAACAGATACAATGAGAAAGGATCACATTGACAAAATTCCATTGGAATCAAATGTAGCTCTAAAGAAGAAAGAAAGGCACATTTGATTATTGAATTGAAGGCATAGCCAATATTGCCTGCAGATGGGATAATAACTGTTGTCACTGTTGCCTCATCTGGTACTGATATTGATCCCGTCACTTGTCAGTTGTTATTCCCAGAAACTAAAAAAGAAGATCCAAGTTTTACAGCCAAACATGATCAAAGTGTATAGCAAGTTCATGGGAAGCACAGAACTGATGAAAACTTTGATAAGTACTGGGCATCAATCCAGGGAAAGAAATGATATTCAAGCCCCATTTTGTTCTGTTTCAAACTGATGTTAAAAAATGCTTGACAACTGCATAAAATATATGATGAAAAGCCAATAGATTTTCTGGAGTTTTGTCAGCATGTGGTGTGCCATTATCTGGAGACCCTTGGTCATCCTCCAGAACCTGGCCTAAAAGGAAGACCTTCTCAGAGGCCAAACATTGACTCACATTTTTATTACATAAATCATGTGATATTGAAACGGGAAAAGCAAATTCGGGGTGCTGAATGTCATAAGAACATCACTTTTCAATGTAAAAACTATATTGTTGCCTTACATGTGAAGTATTCTGTTGAATGGCATGCTGAGTAGCAAGATTCTCACCTCCCGAGAAGAGAAGCATCTCCTGACACAAGCACTTTGTACAATGTAGTGGCTTTCCCTAGTACACCACTTGTGGAATGCCACACAAAAATAAAATATAATAAACACATTTCCTCTTCAAAAAATGTATACAGTGTTTTTGAGGGATTGTGCACTCAAAGTTCTTTGCAAGTATATTAAAATTTTCATTCCACCTTAAAGAAAGCTAAACTGAGAAATGTAGATGATGGAATATGAGTTCAGTTTATAAAAAGAGAAGACAGAATTTAAACCTACGCTCACAGAATAGACTCACTCTTGCATCAAAAGATTGGCAAATGAAACTTCATACATAAGTTACAGCACTTGGGCTGTGCATCCAACAAAACCTTTGAACTACCCGCTTAACATTTTTTCAGCTAACCATCCCAACATTGAATTCCTTCATCTATTCAAACAGCCCCTGCACTTAATACATATTTTATAGACAACACTTGGAAGTGAAAGAGCACTGTGCTGTGAATGCTTTGCTGGGTCACTGTCTACACACTGAAGAAAATGGATATTTCTGCCCATGCTCCTCCTAGGGTAGAAAAAAGAAGTTGATCTTAGATTGGTTTCAAGAGGACCTGATTATGCTTTCTGAAATTATGCTTTTCTGAAGATTATGACTGTCTCAGATTGAAGACTGAGACTGAAGACTATGAAGGGAAAGGAGAGTTGGAGGAACTGCCCTTTGGTAGAAGTGAGCAGGGCCCTTACACACAGTGGAAAAGCCAGGTTACAGGAAGGATTCTGCCATATTAGCATCTCAAAGAAGGATCGTGACAGTGGTAGCTACTGGTAACCAGCTCCACATTTTCCTTTTCAGTATCATAAGGGCCTTACCCCCTTCTCACCCTTGCAATCAAGTCATTGAGCTGGAGCTGGCTGAGCTTGCAGACACTGAGGCAGGTACTGTGTGTGACCTGGAGGAGAAGTAATCCAGTCACGAGATGATCAGAGACCTGCTTAAGGAAGGAACCCAAAACACAGGGTGATCGGTGATAACCAGACCAAACCTGTGACACACACACACACACACACACACACACACACACACACACACAGGTATGGTCCAAGGGAGAAAAGCCCCCATCCCTCACCATTCTCCTCCTGAGTTAACTGAAGTCATGAAGAGACCACACAGGCAACCTGTCCACTTTATTGCAAGCTTCCCACTCCCACCTGACATCAGACTACACTGTACTTGGATGGGCAGTCTCTTCTGACCAGTGAGGCTCTCAAAGCATCAAAGCACCATCAAATACAGAAAATAAAGCATGATTACTGGTGTTCTCACATATTACTGCAGAACTTATTCATATGATCGTATATGTGTGTATTCATATTTTCTGTTTTCCTTATCAACTACTGTGATGTAATAGGTAAATGTATTTAATGCTTAAAAACTCATCTATTCTTCAAAATAACAGAAAAAAATAAGTTACTGATTTTTATATGTAATTCAGCTTTTCCACAGATGCCAGAGCCTTCTAAGTACCCAAAGGTCACCATGTCAGAATCTTCTGGCAGAGCCAGATACTGTCCCCTGACATTTAATTCATTAGAAGGATGTAAACAGCCCTCCCTAGCCTGGCCCAGGGAAGAGATTCAACTCCAGCTCCTGTCTCTGCAAAGACCAAGCTTTCCATCTGATCTCCACACCATAATGCAAAACAAAACCTCACATTGTCACATACTGTGTGCCAGGAATTCTGCCAAGCATTTATGTGCAAGACTCCATTTAGTCCTTCCAATAATATGTCCTGTGTCTATGTGAAAAGGGAGAAGCTTAGAAAGAGCAAGTAACTGAGCTCTGGCCACACACAAGAAGAGGTAGGGCTGGACTGGAGGCCAGCCTGCTCCTGTCAGAACCTGAGGTTCTACTGGTCACCAGAACAGCTTTTCCTTGGGGCTGGTGTTTCCCTGCCTCCTTCACTGTGGCCAACATCACCTTCACACTAAGCTATAGCCAGGTGTCTTCCTGACTCTAGTCCCTGAGCACCCTTTCCTTAAAGCACTTACTTTGGAAAATGTGCTATCATAAATCTTATCTCTGTCCTTGAGATGTGAACCTCCTCTGGACTTCTTGCCAAGTGAACTTCCCTAACCTGTGTTCCCCAAGGACCTGGATACATGGCTGTGAAATGCAGCCAATTAATAAAGAAATCAATGCAGCTTGTGTTATGGTGACCATTTCATCACATGTGCCGGAACATCAAGTCAGACATGTTAAAGACACACAATTTTTATCAACTACACCTCAAAAAGCTGGGTAAAGTAGGAAAAGAACAAAGAAAGAAAGAGAGGGCTGAAGGAAAAAAAACAACCGATAACTCTATCACCCAGTCTCCATGGAAAGGTAGGAGTCCATCTTTGATCATAGGCAACATAAGCCAGCACAGGGAGCCTAATGTCATTGGCCAACTTCCTCCTCAACATCCTCCAGGATTTTCTACATCATAAAACCTCTCCCATTTTGTTTCAGTGGCACTAAGTTCACTCACTCTGTACTATTGCAGGGGGTCTCCGCACAAGCATCTGGTGCCATTTTTCTTTTATGGAAGACTGGGTCTCTGTGAAGCCTCCCACTGTCATCAGGGCCACCGGTCATCCGTTGTGGTCTCCCCTCTTGGAGCTCTTCTTATAGCATACTGATGCCCTTCTCTGTTGTGACCACGTGCCCCATAGATCCACTGACTCTCCTAAGACCAAGGTTTTGTCACACTCGCCTTTATATTTTTTCTCCCTTTTTCCCCCGCTTTGTAGCCAATATCATAGTGTGCACCCTACACCAACTGCTCAGTAAGGATTTTTTTCAAATGACCAAATGAATGAACTGAAAAAAGAAAAGCAAACAAATATTTTAATAATAGCTTATCTTAAATCAAAAAGAATACAAAATATGAGAAAAAATATTTCATATATGTTAACAGTTTCTGTGTCTAGGTTTTAAGAGGAGGGTCCTTTTTGCTTTTCCAAGGACATGATTCATCAGGATGCAAAGAGAAACAAAGAAACAGAAATAGAGCAATTCATAGAACATATCAATTCCAATGCACCTGAATTTCCTAGGTCCCAGGTTCACTTTTCCATGCCAGGCATGCTGCTAAATAATAATACACAGACATAATTTATTATAATACATTGCTCTGTATAAACACAGAGAAATGATAACCGATTTGCTCAAGATTTATTATGGGCCAGATGCCACCCATCTTAGTTAATAAAACAATCTTGTGAGGAATCTTCTGTCATTACACAGATGACATTTTACAAATTAGAGAAGTGAGACTCTGAAAATTAAATCGCAAATACAAGGTTACTCGATTAATAGGTGGCAGAATATAAGATAGACTCTAAGTCGATCACATGCCAAAATCAATGCTCTTAACCATTATACCTAGCCTGCCCCAGCTGAAGGTCAATTACAAATAAATGAAAACCAAATTTGAAAGACAAATAGTGATTTCTCTCAAAAGAGACAAATGTTCTTCAACTTTTAAATGATATGGTCTCTATCACAAATTTTCATTATTCTGTTATATTTACATCACTACACAAAAAAACTCATAATAAGGTTATCTTTAAAATAAGCATAACAGCCCAGACACCAGTGGCTCAGGTGCACAAGCCCCAGCCAGAGGCCCGCCCAGACAATAAAATGAGCATAACAACTTTCCTAAAAACTAATGTTTATAAGACTTCATGAAACCTTTTGAATTTTATTATGTTGTTTTTTCTATTAAACTCTCTGTCTCTGTCTCTCTTTCTGTCTCTCTGTCTCTGTCTCCCTGTCTCTCTGTCTCTCTGTCTCTCTCTGTCTCTCTCTCTCTCTCTCACACACACACACACACACACACACAATCTTTTTACTTCTCCATGCTGTGCTTTCATTTCCTTAACTTTTCTCTTAAAAGGAAACAAGAAGTCTTGCACCAATAAGCACAGCCATATAAATAGCAATCATAAAATATATTTTAAGAAATAGTTTCACAAAAATAGGTGTCATAAATTGTAAGAATGCTAATTACAGAGTGCAGTAACTGAGACAGTTGTGTTTCTTGTTCAGAGGGATACAAGACAGGCTTTCTGGCCCTGCAGCATGGGGGTGGTCCAGGGCATCACACTTACCTCCTGGGTCCTCAAGGCACAAACCACTAGCTGGTCACTTCCACATCACACAACAGAGATAGCATGTGGAAGTCTGGCACACATGATAAAAAATAGCACCATCATATTTTTTCTTTTCCCTTCTTTCCTTTCCCCTACCCTTCCCACTTCCCCTACTCCTTTAGACCTTTACTTCCTATTTCACATTATCAATTATACCATTTGAACCTCATTTACACTTTTCGTTTTTCACACGAGAGAAACTATGCGGTATTTACACAAACAAATAAAGTATTAAAAAATAGCACCATCAGTTACCATTCTAATAAAACTGAAAAAGAAAAGAAATAAAAAGACCAAAGTAAAAGCATAGAAGTGTCCTTGTGCAGTATTCTATCACAGAAACACATCTGAATGTGGAGCTGGCAGCTCAGCACTAGGCAGTCGGCAGATACAAGAAGTCTTAGATCCCCCTGATCATTGCTGTTAGAATTCACAGCCATTCACATGTCCAAAATTCTGCCCCATGGAGGAAAGGGGTGAATAGATAACAGGTATCTCCCCTGCGTGGGCTCAAGGTCAGGAGCCTTCCTGTGTGGTCTTTGCAATAATCATTCCAGGCAGGTATCACCCTCAACCTGTAGAGGAAAAACTGGGAACCAGGGAAGTACAGAGCATGACCTGGATCACATTCCAGTTGGTGGTACCATCAGGCCTTGAATCTGGATAGATCTAACTTCAAAAAGTTTATTGTCCACTTCGTTCTAATTTGATGGGTTTATAACGTATAGTTTCTCTAAGAAACTCACTTTTGGCATTTATTTCAATGTATCCAACAGACACAGCCAAGTGTCAAAGTTGGGAATAAAGAGTTTGCTTTGCAGTGTAAAGCTCTTCAGTTAGTATAGTTTAATTAGAATCCTGCCTGGCCAGATCCTCCACCCAGCTACCAGGGACCTCTCTCCTCACCCACCCCATCACAAAAGACCTCCTTCTTTTTCTCTCATCATCATCTTGCAGGTCCTAGAAAACAAAAACAAAAGATGGTAATCCTTCTCCTGTTTCCCATTATCACTAGTAAAATATGTGACAAACAGGATGAAGCCAGAGATTTCACTTATAAAACATTTTTATTGCCTCCAAAGCAGTTAGCCATTGAAGACATCATCTTTTCAGGTTCTTTAGGATCTTCTGATTCACAATGAGAAAGTAATGGTTAGAACGAAAATGATAAGTCAAGGAATACAATGGAGATTCAAGATAATACAATTGTCAACGAAGAACCTTAGTACTGTCCTTCACTTCCTAAAACATCTATTTGCCTTTCAAATATTAAATAGCACTTATTTCTTTCACCTATATAAAGTAGAAAAATGTTAAAGAAATTGCCCAGCAGAATAAAACAGGCCATGGTATGTTCAGAAATAAGTCATTTACAAGTCACTTATCAAACTAAGTTGGGGTTTGGTGGCAGACCAATAACAGATGTTCATGAAATACATTACACTTTTATTAGTTATCAATTATCTTCCAAGCACTGGTTTATCAGTGCTCCAGGGAGAAATAAAAGACCTAAATATCTGCCTGCCTCCACTCTTCAGCATCACCCTTCATTCAACAGTTGGAATCGTAGATATCAAATATTAGCTTTGATGTTTTCCAAAATTTTCACCTAAATTTCTATTTTTCCACTGCAAAGCAGCATAGATCTATTTTCAAACCTCTTTTTGAGAGCCCAATGTTAATGTCAATGCTCTTGATACAAATTTATTTTTTTAATTTTATTGATACATTTTAGATATATACATAGTGATCATCATAAGGAATTTGTACCTGTACATGATATATCTTGATTCTTCTTTTTTCTCCAATCATCTTCCCTCTTCTTAATCTTTCTTCTCCTCCTTATTTACAAAAGCTTTGTTTCTATTTTTTTCCTTGTATTCTGTTTTTTTTTTCTTTTCCCTTCCTTTTTTTCCTAATCCCCCTTCCCTAGATCCACTTTCCATTTGAACATTTTCTTCCCAATTCCCAATATCTATTATAAATTTGGTCCTTATTTATACTTTCTGTTTCTCATATTAAAGAAACAACATGATATTTAAATATGGGTGTCTGATTTATTTCACTTAAGAGTATGGTCTCAAGGTGCAACCATTCACCTAGAAATGTCTCAAGTTTATCCTTCTTTATGGCACAGTACTACTCTGCTGTGTAAAAAAAAAAACCCACATTTTTGTCCATTCATTGGTTGATGGGCAGTTGGGCTGTTTCCAAGATTTAGCTATTACAAATTGGGCTGCTATAAACATGGATGTACATATATCACTCTGGTATGATCCTTTTAATTCTTTTGGGAAGATACAAGAAGGGGAACATCAGGATTGAATGGAACCTCTAGATTTAATATTCTTAGGAATCTCCACGCTGATTTCCACAGGGATTGTACCAGTCTACACTTCCACCAACAGGGGAGAAAAGTTCCTTTATCCACGCATCATTAACAGCATTTGTTGTTGTTTGATTTCTTGAAAATAGCCATTCTTTCTGGAGTAAGATAGAAGCTCAGTGTTGTTTTAATTTGCATCTCTCAAATGACCAGTGATGTTGAAAACTTTTTCATATAGTTATTTGTCATTTGTATTTCTTCATCTGAGAAGTGTGTATTCATTTAAAATGTCCATTTTTGGATTGGGTCTTTAAATTTGGGGGGTCTGATTTTTTTAGTTCTTTGAAGAGCTGGCAAAAATTTTTTCCCTCTCTGTGAGTTGTCTCTTCACCCTGTTGGTGGTATCTCCTGCTGTGCAAAAGCTTTTTAATATGATGAGATCCCAGTTGCTGATTCTTTTAATATTTCCTGTGCAATCAGGGTGTTGTTCATAAAGGTTTTGCCTACACCCATGTCTTGAAGAGTTTTACCTATTCTCTCTTCCAGCAGATTTAGCGTTTCTGTTTTAATATTTAGATCTTTGATCCATTTCAATTTTAGTTTACTGCATGGTGAAAAATATGGGTCTAGTTTTAAAGCCAGTCTTTCCAACACTATTTATTAAAGAGGTTATTTTCTTCCAGTGAAGGTATCTGGCCCCTTTATCAAAGATAAGGTGGCTGTGTGCGTTTGGAGTTGTTTCTGCATCTTCCAATCTGTTCCACTGGTGCTCATGAGGGTCTTTTTTTTTTGCCCAGTACCATGCTGTTTTCATCACAGGAGATTTGCAATATAATTTCAATTCAGGGATTGTGATGCCCCCCTGCCTTGCCTTTGTTGCCCAGAATTGCTTTTGCTAGTCGAGGACTCTTTTGGTTCCAAATGAATTTTAGAATTGTTATCTCTTACTCTATGAGGTATGCCACTGGTATTTCAGTTGGAACTGCATTAAATCTGTATAACAATTTTGGAAGTATGACCATTTTCACTATATTGGTTCTTCCTACCCAAGAACATGGGATGTCTTTCCAGTCTCTGATATCTTGTTCAATCTCCTTTTTCAGAGTACTGTAGTTTTCAATATGAATGTCTTTTACTTTCTTTAGACTGATTACTAAGTTTTTTTTTTTCAATGCTAACACGAAAGGTGTGATTTCCCTAAATTCTCTCTCAATGCATTTATTATTTGTGTACAGAAAAGCTATTGATTTTTTAATGTTGACTTTGTATCCAGCTACACTACTGAACTTGGTCATTAAATCTAGAAGTCTTTTGGTAGAGTTTTGGGGTCTTCTATGTAGAGTATCATGTCATCTGCAAATAATGACAATTTGACTTCTTCCTTTCTTATCCTTATTCCTTTTCTTTCTTTCTCTTGTTTAACTGCTCTGGCTAATGTTTCCAGAAATATATTGAATAGGAGTGGGGATAGTGGGCAGCCCTGTCTTATTCCTGATTTTAACGTGAACACAGTTTTTGACTATTTAGTAAGATGTTGGCTATTGGTTTGTCATGGATAGCTTTTATCAGATCAAGATAAAGATTATCTATTCTAATTTTTGTAGGGTTTTATCATGAATGGGTGTTGCACTTTGTCAAATGCTTTTTCTGCATCTATTGAGATGATCATATAGGTTTTGTCCTTGGCTCTGTTAATATCGTGTATTACATTGATTGATTTGTGTATGTTGAACCATCCCTAGGTGAATCCTACTTGCTTATGGTGTATAATCTTGTTGATAATTGCTGCATTCTGTTTGCCATTATCTTATTGAGAAATTTTGCATCTGTTTTCACTAGGGAGATTTGCCTATAGCTCCCTTTTGGTTGCATCCTTCTCTGGTTTGGGTATCAGGGTAATGCTTGCTTCCAGGTATAAGTTTGGGAATATTGCTTCTCTTTCAATTTCATTAAAGAGTTTGATGAGTGTGGTATTAGATCTTCTCTAAATTTCTTGTAAATTCAGCAGTGACTCCATCATGACCTGGGCTTTTCTTTGTTGGTAGACTTTTAATTACATTTTCAATTTCATCAACTGATACTGGGTTATTTAGAATTTTTATATCTTCTTGATACAGTTTTGGTAATTTTTATGTATTTAGGAATCTGTTCATTTCTTCTGTGTTATCCATCTTTGATACACATCTCCAAAAAGAAAACTGCAGGAAGTGAGTCAGGGGTAGCAATCAAAACAAGCCCAGTAGATTTGTCCGTCAGGGAGCTGGCTCTGCAAATTGGTATTTAGTTAACAATTGGCCTCCAGGTGACTCAAACACAAAAATTTGCCTTAGTTGGTATTATGTACATATCCTTCCAAAATTCCTCCTTCAAAGTCTTAATCCTCCTTGTACCTGTACAGTAAAGAAGAAACTGAAGTGAAATGAATAAAAGGATGGGACCCTGATCTGATAAGATTAGTGTCCTTATAAAAGACACATCAGAACAATCTCTCTCTGTCTCTCTCTCTCTCTCTCTCTCTCTCTCTCTCTCTCTGCCATATGAGGACAGAGTGAAAAGATGACCATCTGCAAGCCAGGAAGAGAGCCCTTAATGGAACAAAATCATCTGGAACTTGATCTAGGTTATCGAGCCTTCAGAACTGTGAAAGAGAGAGACTTGTTATTTAAGCTGCTAGTCTATGGTGTTTTGTTATGGCAAGCAAAAGGTTAAAATAGTGGGATTTCATTATCTTCCCCCATGAAATGACAACATCTTGGATGATGAGAAGAAAAGGGAGTCATAGTAGTGAGTCACTGGTTACTGTCTCAGAGAAGAAATTACCCATCATTTTGTATCAGTTCTAGAGCTACATGGAGTAATTCTCTTCTGATCAAAGGCTCAGTGGTTATCAGTGTGCCCTGACATGGCAATGTAGTGTACAAAGAAAAAGACATCAAAGAAAGTGACAGAAATACTTGCAATAACATTGCTTTCTTTTTAGCTTGATACATTAATGTTTTAAAATTCAGACCACAGACATTTCCTCAGCTCTTAGTTCTGAGATTTCACTTGTGATCACAATATCCTTTGCTCACACACTCAGGTATAAGGGGTTGGCATGGAAGGGCTGAGTTAGAAAGGAACTGGATGAAGGTTAGAAATGACAGTCCCTACCCAACTTTCATTTTTTTAAACAATGCTCTTGAGACTTGTTGACCAATGTAGTAAATAGGATTATAGGGTTTTTAAAAAATCCATCATAGATATGGGCTTATTTAAATATATTAGTTTCTAAAAGTTTAAACCCAAATCTTACATAAAGTACAGTCATGAAGTTACTATTTAATATGTCTGTGAATATATTCTTACTGGACATAAAGAACATATTTAGATATTAAAATTTAACATAGTGATATATGATAATACATACTGATGATGATTTCCATTTCTGTCTGAAATATTTCAAATACATCACCCTTAGTCACTTATTTACCATATTGCCTTCATATCACTTTTAAAAGCCTTCTCACTCTCATTGCCCTCCTTTCCTCTGTACCCAGACTTACTCACTTGAATAGATGCTTAACATTCCCATGTATGTTTTAGTGATATTACTATAAATACATATTTCTATAAAAATATTGAGGGTAAATTTTGATGGCTTTTAAATCTATAAATTAGAACATACTGTTGCATTATTTTTTGAGATTTAACCATGTTCATCCATGTGTCCCTCTTTCATCCATACTGCTGTATAATATTAACATTTTATGAATATGCCACAATTTATTAATTCATTTTGCTATTGACAAGTATATAAGAGATTTTTAATTTATTGCTATTACAAATATATATCATAAAATAAATTAAGTTTGTAAATTAAGGTACAGTACCCCTATAGACACCTTGCTGAACTCCCTTAATTTAAAATAGGTTAGTTTGGAGTGTTGCTGTAAATAAGAATTTGCAAGTAACAATAATTTGGTTACTTAATTCCAGTCTTTACTCATTTCTCTCTCTTTTATGAATCTTACCGCATTACCCTAGATCACCATTCAAGTCATTTCCACAAAGTAGACAAAACTAAAACATTTAGGAACACAAGTTAAGATAATAAAAGTATGAATAAAAGTCAGCATGTGGACCTATAAGTCATGGTCATAGTTAGCTCTAGGGAAAAGCGAAAGGGTCTGTGAAGGAAGGGTCCTTGGAGGCTGGTGGGTTAGAGCCGTAATGGGTGAGATCAACTGAAGTTTGAATATCTTCTCATTGTTTTGTTATTAGCATGAGTTGTACTTATTCACTTTAGGGTGTTTTTTTATTTTCCTCATACTTTGTTTTGCACTTCTAGCAAAGAGAATGTATTACTTTTATAATTTGTAAAAATCTAAAAGTTTTAGGTTTTTGAAAGAAAAAAAGGAAGCTTCTGAGAATATTTCAATCCTGTGCAAGAACACCTCATGAGGCAAAAAAAAAAAAAAAATCCCAATATGTCTAATTAATAATCTAACATTTCACAAATCAGATTTGTTTGAAATGTGCTTCTGTGCATGAATGTGAGTGTAAGATGGCACATTTTAAAGACAATAAATATATAAGAATGTTTCTGCCAAGAAATAGATCCCCCTTCACCTTTGCATCTTACCCCACAGAAGCCCAAGGCTGTACTAGCTCTGATGTTGGGATGAAAGATCTAGACCAGTAATGGTGAACCTTTTAGAGCTTTCAATAATACAAACAGCCCGCTGAGACATGCATGCCATAGGTTCACCACCACTGAATTCTAGACCTTTAATACATTCACTCTAAACGCTGACTCCTTGGGCTTCTGAAGACAAAGTGTTGCTTCATTTCCTTCACTCTTGGGATCATCCAGGTATTTCAATAAAACTTTTGACAACATATTTAGAAAGGTCACATCCTCCAATTGAAAGAAAGTGGATTAAGCTATTTTTACCAAACCCCAATACTCTGTGAAAGATTATAGAAATGCAATGTATCAAGAAAATGATTTCATTTGCTTTTTAATCAGGAGTCATCAATCAATACTTCCTTTTATATTTGTTATGCCATTTGGTTGCATCCAAGTTTTTTTTTAAATGGTACCACATGGCCATAATTTATCTTTATCTTGTATTTTAAACTACAAAATAAACACAAATGAAAAACATCATCTTCAAAGGTCAGTGTTTATAATTTTCTTTTTTCACTTCTCACAAGATAGATAAGTTCTCCAAATAATAATCTCTTCTTTCTTCTTTCATACTGTCTGTAGCTGTGGTAGATTGGAAGGTAATTCTGCAAATGGCAGGTATGATGGTTTATCATTTATAAGGTTTACAGCTTGATAGAGGGGGGCTTATCCAATATTTCTTAGGTAAATTTTATCTCCATCATATTGATTTTCCAGGCTCTAGTTGAAAATTTTTACTAAAACTACATCCTCAAAATGAAGCTATTAACTTCTCTGGCTACACATATATATAATATGTTCTGTGGACAGACATTTCAGCACAATTTCTAATATTCATTTGCTTCTAAAAATAAATTGCATAATCACATTTACAAAGCACCACTCTACTAATGGATATTAGTGGTTTAATTATTTCAGTCAAGTCAGGAAAAGATGTGTAATTGCATACACTTCAACAAACTCACTTAGATCTGGCATTTGTTGACTGTCTACTGTGTGAAAAATGACATCAGGTTATTGCCATAATCTCTCTTCCTTGGCAAACTTTAATGAAGTATGAAGCTTTATCCACTCAACATATCCTCTTTGTGAGCTTTATTCAGCATGCCAACTTAATCAGCAAGATTGTCTTCTAAATGACATCCTAAAGGTCATTCTGGAAATGAACCATCAAGTTAGATCCAGGCCCCAACATCCCTGTTCAAGGCCCAGACACTTACAGCATTGTTTACATGCAGCCACCTTGGTCCTAACTTTCTAAAATTGAACGTTTTCAGCTGCATTCCACCCTTCTCTTCCATGTGTGTGTCTAATGTCTTCCCTTAGATGCACTCCAGTTAAGCTGCTGAGGAAGAGGGAGAATTACACTGCAGCAGTCAATGCCTTCTGCAGCTGCTTGTTATATATATTTATATCAGATTTCCGATCCCCGGATGGGCATAACTGAATTCCTCTCATATCCAACAACTGCTCTAAGATTCCAACACAGCAACTGAATAACAGAGTTATGAGTCCATCTTTAATTCATGGGGCCTGTCACGATTTCCTGGTTGAAAGTTATCCAGGAACATTAATTGGGGCTCTGAAAATTTGCCTAATTTTAACTTGAAGATATGCCTTATCTTCAAATTAAATAGACATGAATGGTAGGAAATGTGGAAATTACTGTGATATCATAGAGAAATGTGCTTGTAGAATGTACCGGAATACCTGCTGTAAAGAAACAGGTCGTCATTTATACCTGTTAGGTATTCAGTAGATGTTAGTGGAATTGAATTTGGTAGCTTGGGAAGAAACCTGAATAAAAGCAGCTCTTTCCACTCTCATGGCCTTGGTTTCTTCTGTACTTCTTGGTGTTGGACTCTGTCCTCCACCAGACATCCTGAGGACATATTCCAGCTCCACAAGGGATTTCTCTTCTCATTACTGACTGATTTCTCATACTGTATGCTCCAGCAATGGGACAGTAAGAACACAGTGATCTGCCTCAGGGTGTATTCCTGGTAGTCTTGATTTACAATACCTAACTCTGACAGACTATTTTCCCGGAATATTAGCCTGTCAATGTTTCTGAAGGAAAGAGAGGGAATAAGGCACCATCTATCTTTGTGCATTAGGAGTTTTATGATGTACTTGTCATTACAAGCTATACAGTCACTCTTCCATCCATTTCCCTGTAAGTTTTATGCAGCGATGACCTCTCTCATATTGCAAGGGTGCTCATACCATAGAAGATCTTTATTTTTATCACTCATTTCCTCCAGAGAGCTTCATTCTGGGTTATATGCAGCTATAGACTCTTCCTGCACTAGAAGATACATAATTGCTTGCTTGGAAAGCTGTGTGCCTTGTCTAGCAAGGTCAAGACAGACAATGCTCTTAGTATCGTGCACCAACCTGAATTCACATTCAGCCCCCTTTACCCAAGTGGGTGGCATGTGTCCAACTCCAAGACAGAATCGTCCTTGTCTATCAGCCAATGCTGGTCCACTGACTGCTGAGGGGATAGAGGGTGCCTCAGCTCACCCACTGAATCAATGCTACCTACAAGGACATTTCAAGTCACTATGGTCCCTGAATAGGTTATGAGTATTTTTAAAGCCAGGACCATCTTGGACACTCACTATATATGTACACAGTGGACTAGGTGAACACTGAGAGTTTCATAAATGAATAAATGAATGAATGAATGAACACAGACGGCTTAGACAGAACTTTGCTTTTTGTTCCTTCTGCTAGCTGCAGTTTCTCAGAAAAGACATACAGATATCACCTGGAGATTCAGGACAGCTACAACAAGGAAAAGTCTCCCTAAATTGACCACTGACCCATCTTTGGCTTGGAGTCTGACATCGAATCCTTATTTTCAGTGGAGAACATTCTGCATTTATTCAGTGAGCACTTTCTGAGTAAGGTTTTAAGAAAAGGAGCAATGCTTTGCTTTGGGGATACTAAAGAGGAGATAACCTAATGGCAGAAAGAGAAGTGAAGCCTCTGGGCCTCACCTACTCAGTGAACAATCCCAACAGTTGCTGGGGCAACTACTAATAGTTTGGCAGCTCTCGGTGTCTACCCAAATGATTGTGTCCGGTGTAAGTCAAAAACACAATCACTCCTGCTTTTTCCACTCAAGTTCTCTCTGCCCAGGCAATGCCATCACTTTTCCACCATGCCAGAACAGAAGGGGCAATGCCATCACTGATGGGAGGCTGATTGCTCTGACAGCAAGAGGTTAGAAGCCACTGTCAGGATGCATCAGGCAGTACATGACTTGCAACTTTACGTGATGCTGTGCCTCAGGGTGGTGCAGGGAGGAAATGGCGGCATATCCAAAGATGAAATCCCTCCTCCAGTCTGGTTTGCTTACAGCTTAGCTTTTACTTCTCTTCCTTGCCTTTTTTCTCCTAGTCCTCCCTTCAGGTTGCTAGTCTTGGAGTTGAACAAAATGACAAATGGCTTAACTACTCATTCTGCATCAGTCCCAGAGCCCTTCACTGAGTTTGCTCCGGAAGGATGCTGAGAGATAGGCTAGAAATGCCACTGCCCACTGGAGTGCTGGACAGAAACTGAGTTTTTCTTGGCCCTCATGCACTACAGCAATAAAGACTGACTTACAGCAAGGGCACAGCACTGGCTGCAGGGCAGGTGTGGCCTTTCATGGCTCACCTCTGGAGGAGGGGTACAGCCACCCTTCTCTGTGGCCCAGAGAGCCACCTGCCTCTCCTCCTCCCCAGATGCACTCCCCAACAAGGGTCACTTTCACGAATGGCCTTGAAGGATTAAGGAACAATTTTGGGAACTCAAAAACCAACAATAATAGGTTATACTTCTCAGTACTTCATTGGCAGTGATTTCATTCCTGGCCTCAATGCCCACCCAGCTGTGCACTTATCACATGTGCCCAACCCCCAGGTGAGCACCATGCACTGATTCAGTGGATGCTCATAAGATCAGTTACTGGTTTACCTGCAGGGCACCATTAGTCTTCCAAAAACCCCATGAGGTGAGAATTTCTGTCACCTCTGCATCATATACATGCAAACTGGGGCCCAGAGAAACTAAGACATCAATACATGGTCAGAGGGACAAAGAATGGCAGAATGTGGCTTGAACCCAGACAGTTCTCACCAGCCTTTAGTGTCTGAGCCAAGCACTGCTGCACGAAACCTCCCCAACCTGATGCAGAAATGTCCCTCCAGCCCTAGGTAAGAAGATGGAGCCTTTGATTTTTTGCACAATGATATGTTTCCACTCTGTTTTCATAGGCCTGGATAGCATGAACTATACATATTTGAGGTCATTTAAAAAAAGAAAACAGTACAATTTGAGCCATTTTCTGTGTAAACTCAAACTGGATGCTGTCATATATTTATTTAGAAAGACATTATACTAAACTATGTAAAATTTAAACTCTGAATATTATTTTCCAAAGTTGTGCTCCTGAACTCTTGGTTGTAAACATTTTGACCTTTTGTATAAAATTTAGTAATGTGACATTCTTGCTGGGCACACACACTAAGTATTTATGACATCTACAAAATGTCCAAATTTAACAGCGTCAATAGGTCACCATAAACTACATAAACCACACTCATACATTGAAAAAACTGAACTGCCCCAAACTAAACAACAAAATAATATTACATCTATATCAAAAACATCTCTGAGTGAAAGACACTGTAAGGAAAATATGAGAATATTTGACTCCATTAGGCAAAGGAAAAGAAGAGGAAGACATAAGGTTTGGAGCAGGTGCAGCCTACTTCATGTAAATACAACCTTTCCCTGCCTTTTTGCCAGCCTGACCCATTTTCCTGGTTTGTTTCCACCTTTACCCTAGCCTGACCCATCTTTCTGTCCAGCTTCCTATACCCATATCTTCTTCTTTGTCCTTGGATATCTCTTATGGTCCCTTCCCCACACTTAAGAATTTGATATGCTTTAGGATAAACTTGTTAAGCTCGCTACTCAAGTTGGTCTTTAAATATTATAAAGGAAGCCAACTTTTCCCATATAGTCTTCCATTTCTTTCTCTCTCTTCCTTCTTATGCTTTTCTCCATGCCCAGACCACCTCAGATTTACAAAACAAAACAATCAACACATATTTTGAAGTTTGTTTTGTCTGAATGGTCTTTAAGTCTTTTCAGCTTCGGATGCATCACACCTTGGCTGTTGCCTTCTGCCAAATAGGTACACAAGGATGAATCTCATCCTTGGAGTCACTAGCTGCTGTTGAGTTCTCCCACCTGTGGTTTGGAAAGAATGCCATAAAGTATGAACATGCGACTTAAACGTAAATTACTAGCTGTAGCTAAAGGAGAATTTATGTATCTAAAATCCAGAGCTCATGCTAAAGTTTGACACCAAGTTTGCACCTTCATCTGCTGTTACTTTACAACTAAAATGTCTCTCAAAATTCTCAGGTGTGGGGAAGAGACTGAATCATGGGAATGTTATACTTATCAGTGGATTTGTCCATTGATGAATGTTCGTAACTAAACACGCTGTTAGGAGGTAGGGTCCAAGGAGGTGAATCACAAGGAACATGATCTGGAAGGTTATATCTCCCTCCCCAATTCCTCCTTTCTCTGTGTGTCTCCTGGCTGCTATGGGTTATATACCTTTTCCTCTGCCATGACCCTCTGCCATACTGTTTCTACCTTGAAGCCAGCCAACCATGGACTAAAACCATGATCCAAAATAAACCTCTCCTCTATAAGTTGTGAGTGTTGGGTGTTTTGTCCTAGAAACAAGCAAAATAAATAAAATAATCTTCTAACCATAATCTTACCACTTCTATGGAGAGTTCAGTATATTTTAAATAATTGAGCATTGTATCCCAGAAACTATATTTAGTTCTACAGGATTCAGATTCAAGCCTTTAGAAAAATTAAAAGAACTATTTCCTCATAGCCACAGATTGATGGGGGAGATTCTGCATATGGAAGTAATGCTCTCTGTCGCCATTAGGTTTTTAACATAAATCAATGTGAGTAAAATGCATGGTTATGCCCTCTAATTTAATAACACCCTTGAGGAATAAACATGAATGGTCACATAAATCCATGAGATTGCATTATATTACCTGCCTCCGGAATGGAGCTTTGCATTTATTTCTGTCACTGTGGAACATTTTCCATCCTGCCTCTTCCTGAAACAATTTTTATCATCCAGAACCTTTTTCTATAATATAGTTTTGATATTCTCTTTAAAAGCATTGTGAGTGTACCATAATGAGCACCTAGAAAAGGAAAAGAGCAAATACCTACAATCTAAGGCCAGGTATCATGCAGGTGATTTCCACTGCACATGGAGCAAAGAGTAAATAGAAACATCGGTGCAGCCACCTTGGAGGCTATTTCAAAAACAAATTTCTCTTGAATGACCATTTATTCCACTTAAGCAGAAGCAATAATAGGGCATATGAGCAATTTAGTGGCAGAATAGTAGCCAACAGAATCTTATTACAGAAAGAAAGTGTTCTGTTCTGGGAAAACGGGTACATGGAGTTTATAAATCTGTATGAAAATAGATACCACTTAGTATCTTGTTCCATGACAGCGGCAATTCTTGTCTTAATGCAGAAAGATCAGTGTGCACCAAAAAAATCACAAGAACCAGGGGCAACAGAGGACTTCTGGGAAGTAGGATGCATGCAAACAAATGATCAAATAATTTTCATTGCAGGCTCCATAGTACAGTTACATCAGAATTTAATGGTAGAATTAATGTAACCATAAACTAAGTTTCTATTTTCTAAATATTTTATTACATTATAGCAACATTAATAGAATTACGACTCAAATGTACTCATAATTCCATGACTGCAACAAATCAGATTTCATTTATTTGGTTATTATTCCTTCAATTATAAAAATATATAATTTTAACTTAGCTTAGAGCATGCTATGATAAAGAAGTATTTGACATTTTAAATCAATACAAAATTCTCAGAATTTTTTAACCCCACCATTTTTGACCTGGAGGATGTTTGGATCCTATTTATCAATAAAAACATTCTCTTCCAAATTATAGCAACATTAAATGCCATTAAGTCAATATAATCCTTTAATCAGTTTTCTATATCAAATAGTAAACAGTTTACAGTTTTTCATTTTTCTTGGATCTTGTTTTGTCTGCATACAAGTCACAATACTAATTTGGTTCACTGACTTTTTCATCCTTATCTACTTTACCAATTAACATTTTTTGCCCCTGAGATTTTTCTTAAGTCATCATTATTTTTACAAATCTAATGTTCTTAGATGAAGTTCTAGCTATCAGCTTCATTTTCAGTTTATTTTACTAAGTCTAAATCTTACTAATAATCCACACAATAAACATCATTGTGTCTGAAATGGTAGAGTCAAAATACTATTTTATTTTTACATACTTTGACTAATAAGACTTTCCTTTTCTTTTTTTTTTAATGGAGAAATGTGTAGGTGACTGAAGTCCTCTAAAATCCAGTTTCTTCTTTGGTTGCTCTGAAACCTCCCTCAGCTTCCCATTTAGACACTGAGGGGCTTAACCTATGTATCTCCAGTGGGAGAAAGATGGCCAGTGAGTTATATTTTTTCAAGTTAGAGCCAGATCTTGCATCTAAGTTGGAGCATCATAAAAAGGAGTACACCAGCTAGAGTTCTCAAAAGAGAGGAAAACTGAAGATCCTGTATCTAAAAAGGCAAAAAAATGGCATCTGAATTGAGGCCTGTTTGAGATGCTAGGACATGGAGCTACTGCTCACATAGCCTTTCTTTTCTCTTCGTGATAAAAAACATGTAATAAGAGATCTATCTTCTTTACAAAATTTTAAGTGCACAACACAGTATTATTAACTATAGGGACAACGTTGTACAGCAGATCTCTAGAAATTGTTCGTGTTGTATTTATATATTGAACAGCAATTCCCCATTTCTTCTCCCGCCAGCTCTGGGCAACCACATTCTACACTCTGTTTCTGTGAGTGTGGCTATTTTGGATTCCACATGTAAGTGAGATCTTACAGTACTTGTTTTTCTGTGTCTGGCTTATATCACTCAGCATAATATTCTCCAAGTTCATTAATGTCTTTATTCTTTAAGGCCCAATAGTATTTCATTGTATGTGTGTGGTTGCACATGTGTGCACGTGCACAGGCATGCATATTTTATCCATTCATCCATCAATGGACATGTACATTGATTCTATATCTTCACTATTGTGAATAATGCTTCAATGAACATGGGAGTGCAAATACCTCAGGATAACTTATTTCAATTCTTTTGAATATATATTCCCAGAAGTAAGATTGCTGGACATACATTAGTTCTGCTTTTAATATTTTAAGAACCCGTATACTGTTTTTCTTCATAATTGCACCATTTTACATTCACACCAACAGTGTACAATGGTTCTAATTTCATCATATCCTAGCCAGAACTTCCTTTCTTTTTTTTTTTTTGTTGTTGTTGTTAAATTCTTTTATTGATAAATTGTAGGTATACAACACAATTACATTTCTCATTGGGAATTGTACCTTTACATAATGCATCTTGGTTCTTATTTTTTCCCCATTCCTAGCCCTCCCTTCACCCCCTCCACCCTTCCCTATTTACAAAGACTTTATTTCCATTTTTTCCATTTCTCAGCATTTTTCCTTTCCCTTCTTTCCTTTCCCCTGCCACTCCCACTACCCCTACCCCTTTGGACCTTTTCTTCCTATTTTACATTATCGATTATTCATTCTAATCATTGGTACATTTTAGGTATACAACATAATGACATTCATCATTGGAAATTTGCACCTTTGCATAGTCTCTCTTGGTTCTTATTTTTCACCCTTGCCCAGCCCTCACTTCAACCCCTCCATTCCTCCCTATTTACTCAGTAGTTCTGCTGCCTGCTTCGCAAGTGCAGGATCCTGAGTCCAATCCCTGGTACCAAAAAAAAAAATTTACTGTCTTTTGTTGTTTTGGTAATAGGCATTCTAACAGGTATGAGATAATGTCTCATTGTGGTTCTGATTTGCATTTCTCTCATGATTAGTGGTGGTGAGCTTGTTTTCATATTCCTGTTGAACATTTGCATCTCTTCTTTGGAGAAATGTCTATTTGGATCCTTTGTCCATTTTTAATATAAGGTTATTTCTTCTTCATTGTGCAGTTGGAGGTTACCCATCTTGTCTTCCAAGGGCTTTCTCACTTTGCTTTTCACCGTTAGATCTACAACTTACCTGAAATGTGCCTCTGGGCATGGAGTGGAGTAGGTGTACTTTTCTTTCTTCTAGGAGGCTGTACAACTGACCTAGCATCATCCATTTAAAATATCATCTTGCTTCCACGGCTATATGAAGCCACCTTTGTCATAAAACAACTGTCTGAGTGCATCTGTATTCTTAGCTCTGTATTCTGCTCTATTTGTCTATGTTTCTGCTCTTTTATTGCACAGAAGGACAGTATCTTATTTCCTATAGCATTATGGAAAGTCTTCCGGAGACTTGCAGCATTGTACTTCTCTAGACTGACTTGGATATTTTCAGTTCTTGGTGTTAGTAGATACCAGTTTCCTTGATTCATAAAACACAATTCTTTTAAGAGATTTTCCCCTGTTGGCAATATTAGATTCATTGCATATGTTTATTTATGCTCTGCTAAATACTACAAGATTATAACTCTTGGTACATGTTCATGATGGATCTCCTGGCCCCAGCACCACAGCACATGGAGGATGGACCAACCACTAGGGCCTGGGTTTTAGGATGAGGCACATCCTAGCTTTGACTATTACAAGATGTGTCTCCCTAGTTATTTAACTGCTCTTCCCTGTTATAAAATATCATTATCATACTGTCTACCCATAGGATTACAGAAGGATTTCTAAAGATACTGAATAGGTAAAGCTATTGCATATCACCTGGGACACAATAAGCTCTCAATTATTAAAAATGAGAGCTACTATTATTATTTCATTGTGAATTTTTCACCTTCTCTACAGCAAGCACTAAGTCAGTGAGAAATCACTAGTGTTTTATCTTGATTCTGTGAGCCCTTTCCTGAATTAGACACATAACAATGAATGCATTTTTTCTGCCCATTTCACTATGACTCAAGCACATGACTATATGTCAACCCGTAATCACACATTTGCCTTTGGGTCAATTCCCAAAGTTCCTTTTTATAATCACCAAAGTGAAAGGGACAGCAACAGCCAAATATCCAGGCTGAGGCAATAGGAAGAGGCTGGGGACCTGCCACCCACTGTTCAGTGAGTCTCCGAATCTGGCATTAGGTGAATTCTCAATATTTACACATTTCTCTGAGTATTTGTTCAACTCTGCACATCATTTTCAGGAAAAAAGCTGACACCAAACTGTTCCGTGCAGCTGAGGTGGGGAAATTGCTAGAGTCTCTGACTGAGCACTCTTGGTTCTCAGGAAATGCTGACAACAGGGCCTGTGTATTTGTAGCTGCACCTTTAACCCATTTTGCCCAGTCCAGACTTCCCTTCTTGGCTCTTCCTCAGCATCCTGCTGAGCCCCTCAGCTGCAGTGAACACATGACATCTACCACTCAGCTGCTTTCAAATGTGTATTACATTTCTCCACACCAGTGTCTTGTTTCCTGAGGCACCCCATTGCGGCCCTTCCCTACCCCTTGTCTAAACCCACTGATCTGAGCTCAGTAGGAGTGTACCTCACTCAGGAGCTGCTGCAGCCCTAGATTTGAGCAGTGATCTTGCTATTTATTATAACTAATAGGAAACCCGAGTGTTATTTCTTGAAGTCACAGAAGACAATCCCAGGCTCAAGTTGTATACTATCCCCAACAAAAGTACATTGGTGCTTTAGGACCAACAGTTTTGCATCCAGCTTGTTAGAGGCATAATTTCTTTGCATTTCAAGCATGAGGAAAACATTTTATAGATTTTCCTGCGTGAACATTTTGTTTCTGAAGCAATTATAATTAGTGGAATTATAAGCAGAAAATAAGAGGGAACTATCCAGTTACTATAAAGTAACTGGATACTCTGTATAAAGGATGGTCAGATCTTTGACCAATTTTAAACCAGGCAAGATTTTGCATCTGAGAACACATGAAATAAAAATGTATCTCTCCTACAATGGTGGTAGATAGGCTCTCCTTATTTTCATTGCCAATAGCATAATTAACAGTTTGCACCTGTTATTTTTCTTGAATGGATTCAATTCAATGAGCCCTCCTTCATGACTGTTTCTTTGTACTTAAGATGCCCCAGCATAATCATTCCTCTTGATTTGCAAACAAAAGGCTTTCTTCCTGACAAAGAAACATGATTAGTAAATGCTTTTACTGCATGTGTCGGACAACTTAATTCACGCATACAATGTTAAGATGATTTCTTTGTTTTTTGTTGCTGTAACAAAACATCTGAGACTGGATAATTTATCAACAATTGAGGTTGAGTTATTTCAGGATTTGAGGCTGGGGAGTCCCAAAAGCATGGCACCAGCATCTTGTCAGCATCTAGTGAGGGCCTTGTTGCTGCATCTTAATAAGGCCAGGGTGTCATAGAGCACAGGACAAGTGCTTGGGCTACATGGGGCTGGGGGAAATTCACAGAAAACATTTTACACTCTGCTTTACATATTCCTATTATTTGAAGGTATTACCTTTTTATATGAAAACAAAGCAAAATATTTAAGGCCTTTTGGATCTAAAGAATAAAGCCCAAATTTTGAAAACATGCTGGTACCCTCATAACCCAACAAGATTAGATTTGGGTTTGTCTCCCCCAGGTAGTAACCACAGCAAACTTTACTACCTTCAGGTCCTGTGCTGACATACAACTGGGCTTTGGGATTCTGGGTAGTTTTCTTGTAATCCCACTGCGGGCTTGCTGAGCTCATACAATACCAATCTGGGCTCTGTTTGCTTTCTTTGTCTACCAGTGACAGGAAAGACACACCCTGAAGTGGACACTACCACAAAACCATAAAACCCAGAAGATAACTACAGGCTTGAAATAACAAAGAAATTTCTCTCTCTCTCTCTCTCTCTCTCTCTCTCTCTCTCGTATATTCTTACTTTTTCCTAAGTGTGAATAGTTTTTAGTGTTTTTTTGTTTTGTTTAGTTCTTGTTTTTGTTTCTTGTTTCCCTCCTGTCTTCTTCTCCAGTATCCGAAAGCTTCACCAGTATCCTTTGTTCTTCAAATTTGCTTCTAATCTCTTTCTCTTCCTCTGTCTCTATTTTTTCCTCATATTCCTTTTAAAGTTTCTCCCCAGAGAGTAAAATCACTTAATTGAGGGAATATTTACTGTATATAATTTTCTGATTTGTTTTAGATTTTGTTGTATAACTATAAATCTTGTTCATATGGTTAAAGGTGCCACGGACCAGCCGCAGTCGATGCAGGGTAGGAAGGGGAGATGTCCTGGGCCAGCGATGAGAAAAGAACCTTCACAAGCAATGTTCAGGTTCCCTCTGAGAAGTCTCAGGGTCTGATTTATTTTTATATCTTTAAGCAATAGCGAAGAGGCATTGGGCGGAACATGTTGCCTTAGCAATATCTGATGAGGTAAAGGTTATTTTTGTTAAACAGCATATTTTTTCTAAGCTGATTCATATCATTGAACATCATGAATACATTTCTTAAAAATTACAATTGTTCCCTCACTGTCCCATACCTAAGCAGAACAGTTCCCTCATTGTCCCATACCTAAGCAGAACAGAAAGTAACTTAATCAAATTAAATGTCAAACTTGTGGTCACCAGCTAGCCCTTGAGAAACTGCACAATGGTTAATATAGTTTGCTATTAGCTCTATTCATCTTAACTAAATGTCATTTGGGTTCATAGTCCATGAGCAGGAGATATTTACAGCACTTTGAGAAATACTGAGTAATTTGCCTCCTTAATGCATTTACCTGTCTTAACGTTCTTTCTATTTCCCATTTCCCACTATTTCTTACATCTAAAGTCTGTCCTTCCAATCTCTTTATAAGAACCCTTTAGTAAAAAGAATGTCAGCAATAAGAGAGGGAGTCATAGTAGTGGGAAAACAGCGGGGGTTTTAGGAGAGGTTTCTTTAGGAGTGGATGTGGCAATAGAACTAAGAGAAACTGGAATTTGAGACTTTTGAGCCAGATCAGATTTCAATACATCATTGCCAATTAGCCTCATGGAGAGTTTGTTGTTAGTCACAAACACAGTGACTCCTGTGACGAGAGGAACAATTGTAAACATTATGGCAAGAAAAAAAATAAAACATGAGGGTCCGATGTGTTCCACCCTTTCTTTCCCCAGCTGGAACTTTGTCAAGCAGCCTTGGAGGTCGGTTGGGCTTCGCCATAAAGGTGGTAAACTAATAGTTACCAAAAGTTTGTCACTTTCTGGGCTGTGCTAGATCCTATTTTTATTACTGATTGTACTTCTTTAGCCAAGGCAACAAACTGGTTCTAATCAGTTGTTCTTCCTTGTACGCCAAGACCAAGACTGCCTGCCTGATGGTCACAAGCAATACTACAGTCCAGTACCAAAGAACCAGGGGCTAGTCCAAACAGGCAGCAACTTCTCATCCAGAATAAATTGAAAAGGTAGGATCTTGCAACAGATTCAAAAGCCAGCAGATGAAAACACTGAGATTCCACCTCACCCCAGAAAGAGTGGCTGCTATCAAGAAATCAACCAATAACAAATGCTGGGGTGTGTGTGGAGAGAAAGGAGCCCTTCTCCATTATTGGTGGGAGTGCAAACTGGGGGCACCACTATGGAAGTCAGTGTGGAGATACCGCAAAGAACTAGGATTAGAGGTCCCATTTGACCCAGCTATTCCTCTGCTGGGTATTTTCCCAAAAGAATTAAAAGAATCATACCACAGTGATATATGTGCACCGATGTTTATAGCAGCACAGTTCGTAATAGCTAAAGCTTGGAAACAGCCCAAGTGCCCATCAACTGGAAACTGGATAAAGAAGATGTGTTTTTTTTTATAAAATGGAGTACTACTCAGCCAAAAAGAACAAGAAACCAGAGTCATTTATAGCTAAATGGATGCATATTGAGGCCATACTCTTAAGTGAAATAAATAGGACACACATGTGTAAATACTGAACAGTTTATCCAGTGTGAGAAACTGAGAGTGTAAATAAGGATTAAAAGGATTAATAACTAATAATTGATACTTTGAAATAGGAAAAGGTCCAAAGGGGTAGGGATGGTGGGAGGAGATGGGGAAAGGAAAAAATTATGAGAAAAGAAAAAAAATGGAAACAAAGTCTATGTAAATAGTGAAGGGTGGAGGGGGTGAAGGGGGCACAGGTAATGGAGAAAAAATAACCAAGATACATCATGTACAGGTACAAGTAACGAATGATAAATGTAAACATATTGTATACCTAAAATGTACCGATAAAGAATTTAAGAAAAAAAAAAAAAAGCCAAAAGCCAGCTATGCCTAGAAGACATCTCTGAAAAGTAGTCAGATCCTAAGGAGTTCTCAATACTGGTAATGAAGTTACCTACCATAAGCAATTTACAAGCATCAACACAGAAAATAAATTAATAGAAAATGAGACGATATAGAAGCAAGACATAACCTAGTCCTCCAATTCACCCAGGGCAAACCACGGGGCAATGAGGTGAAACAAATCAAAAGCCACCCACCTGGACTCTCTGAAATGGTAACAGTGGAAGTAACAAAGGAGATGAGTGAGGCTCTAGAAAAGCAAACAAATCAGAAGTAATTTCTCAGATAACAAAAGAAATGATGATTGTAATGAAGGACATGGTTAGTGAATCAAGAATAGATACAGATAGAGGAACTTAGGAAAATGTTGGAAACCATGAATGCCCAACATGGGAAAGCAAAAGAATCCATGAAACAGAGTCAAACAGATATCTAGGAATTAAAATTCTATTGAAAATATACACAGCATACAGGCATGTGGGCTTCAGCTGGAGGCCTGCCATTCCATCAGTGAGTGTGTGCAGACCCCAGGGAGCAGCTGTGTGGCCCAGACCAGTGCAGCTGCAGGCTGATCCCAGCCAGGGCTCCACCCTGATCCCAGAGGCTGGGGCACATCTGCCCAAGCCAAAGGACTACCCAGAAAGGGGCTACACGGGCACACAGGCTTCAGCCAGAGGCCAGCCATACCATCAGCCAGGGACCCACCTGGAGAACAGCTGTACAGGCACACAAGCCCTACCCAGAGGCTTGCCCAATACCATTGATAAGTGTGTGGTAACCCTAGCCAAAGCCTGTGCAGACAACAGGAACTGGGGTGCACAGTCCCCAACCAAAGGCCCTCCCAGACAACAGCTACATAGGGGCCCCAGCCAGAGGCACATCTAGATACCATCCCAAGTGTGCACAGGCCCCAGCCAGAAACCTGCCCAGACAACAGGTCAGCTCAGGGATCCAGAAGGCCTACACTCTGAACCCAGGAATTGGTGTACTGGTAAGCAGCAGAGTAAAGGCTGAGAATTCAAGACCACTGGGTGAGTAAAAAGTCACCTCAACAAAGACATAGCAGGCTGCATCTGTTGAAATTAGAAGACACATAAACAAGTCTCAAAACCAGACTTCCAGATCATCTAAGGCAACTCCAAAGGGAAACAAGATGGAACAATCTGATACTCAACCACCTGGACTCCCTAAACTGGCAACAAAAGAGGATCTGGAAAAAAGGAAATCAGAAATAATTTCTCAGATAACAGAGATTGTGCCAATAGTACAAGACATGATTAATAAATCTAGAGTGGACATAGACAAAAAAAAAAAGAAGATCTGAGGAACATGATGGAATCCCAACATAGGAAACAAATGGAATCCATAAAACAGATGCAAACAGATTTCCAGGAGATTAAAAACTCCATTGAAAGTTTACACAGCAGAATGAGCCAATGTGAGGACAGAATCTCAGATATAGAAGATAAGATTGCAATTAGTGACCAGGAAAAGAAAAATTGCTTTAAAATTGTAAGGGACCACGAGAAATCAATCCAGCAGCTACTAGACCATGCAAAGAAGAATAGCATAAGACTGACTGGAGTCAATGAAGAAACAGGAGAGAGTGCAGATGACATAAAAAAAAACTGTTCACAGAAGTGATGGTAGAAAACTTCCCAAATAGGGGGAAAGAACTTGATACACAGATAAGTGAGGCATATAGGACTCCAACTGGCCATGACAAAAAAAAATCTACACAAGCAGAAATGATGGAAGAATCACATAGCTTGGACCCATGTCAGCAGGAATTATTAGAGGCCAGGTTTACTGGAGTTGGAGTTAGTAAGGGGCCACTCAGTAGTGAGTCTTCCAACTAGAGTTTGTGCAGCATGGATCCTTGAGTGATAAAGAAGTAGAGACTCCTTAGAAAAAGCAGAATGACCAGCAAAATTGGAAAAGAAAAGCTGAACCATATGAAACTAGGGGACATAAAATTAATGATTACTTTGAGTGGTGAGTAGAGCAACCCCTCTGTGGTTTCGATGGCAGTGCTCTGAAGGAGGTGTCAGAGGACCAATCTGCTCTACCAAACCTCAAGTCAGTGATGCTAGCAAAATCTTGACTTGACACAGAGCAGTTAGCACAAAGGGGAGTTGGCCTCTGCTTCACTTTTGTATCAGCTCAACAAAACAGTCCCTCTTCTATGGGATCTGGCAACACAGAGCATTCCTGTAGCTTCCAAAAGCAGATCTCCAACCAGCACAGACAGACCCAGTCTGACCTCACAATAGAAAAACTATCTGCACTGGAAAACAGCAAGAATATTGACTTAGAAAAGAAGGAAGAATAATGATTTATTAGGAGCCAACTATGATTTAAGATGGCAAATTGATGAATAGCAAAAGATGCTAGAGAAATACAAAGAATGAATAAATAGGTGTGTCACAATGAGCAAGTAACTCCTTATAGAAAAGTCAAAACAAGAGAAGATGGCATGTAGGGACAAGAGCATGCAGAACCGCTTGAGGTTGGGCCACTTTATTACTGTCCGACATGGGGCCTCCTCTACTGAACAATGGACAGATGGGTATGCTTTCCAGAATCTTATCAAGCAACAAGAAAGGATAAATTCTCACAAGGAAGAGACAGAAAGACAATGGAAAATGTTAGCAAAGCAGAAACCTCCTGCCATGGGTCAGGCCCCTCCAGCAACCAATGAGCAGAAACAGAGGAAAAGTAAGACCAATGGTTCTGAAAATACAATGTTAACGTTAGCAGAATACCATGAACAAGAAGAAATCTTCAAACTCAGATTAGGCCACCTGAAAAAGGAGGAAGCAGAGATCCAGGCCGAGCTGGAAAGGCTAGAGAAGGTTACAAATGTACATATCAGGGAACTAAAAAGGATACATAATGAAGATAATTCACAATTTAAAGATCATCCAACCCTCAATGACAGACACTTGTTGTTACATCTTTTGGGTAGGGGAGGTTTCAGTGAAGTTTACAAGGCATTTGATCTAACAGAGCAAAGATATGTAGTTGTGAAAATTCACCAGTTAAATAAAAACTGGAGAGATGAGAAGAAGGAGAATTACCACAAGCATGCATGTAGGGAATACTATATTCACAAAGAATTAGATCATTCCAGAATAGTTAAGCTGTATGATTACTTTTCACTGGACATTGACTCGTTTTGTACAATATTAGAGTACTGTGAGGGAAATGATCTGGACTTCTACCTGAAACAACACAAATCAATGTTGGAGAAAGAAGCCCTAGCCATTATCATGCAGATTATGAATACTTTAAAGTACTTAAATGAAATAAAACCTCCCATCATACACTATGACATCAAACCAGGTAATATTCTTTTAGTAAATGGTACAGCATGTGGAGAAATAAAAATTACAGATTTTGATCTTTCCAAGATCATGGCTGATGATAGCTACAATTCAGTGAATGGCATGGAGCTAACATCACAAGGTGCTGGTACTTATTGGTACTTACCACCAGAGTGTTTTGTGGTTGGGAAAGAACTACCAAAGATCTCAAATAAAGTGGATGTCTGGTCAGTGGGTGTAATCTTCTACGAGTATCTTTATGGAAGAAAGCCTTTTGGCCACAACCAATCCAACCAAGACATTCTACGAAAGAATACTATTCTTAAAGCTGCTGAAATACAGTTCCCACTGAAGCCAGTCGTTAACACCTGAAGCAAAGGTGTTTATCCAGCAATGCTTGGCTTAATGAAAGGAGGACTGTATTGATATCCAGCAGTTGGCCTGTGACCCTCAGTTGCTGCCTCACATTCGAAAGTCGGTCTCCACAAGTAGCCCTGCTGGAGCTGCTATTGTATCAACCTCTGGGGCATCCAATAACAGTTCTTCAAATTGAGACCTATTCCAAGGCCACAGACTGCTCAACAAATGAAGTAGACAAGTGGCATCCAGCAGTGGGTTTGGAACATAGTAAATCCGAATGGATCTCATGAAACCTGTACCAGGTGCTTTTATTTTCTTGCTTTTTTTCCATCCATAGAGAATGACAGCATCGATTCTCATTGAGCAGAAACCTTGGGCAGCTCTGGGCAGGCCTTGTAGGAAAAGGGTCCTACCAAGTTTCCAGCGTCAACAGCCACTATGTGTGGCTGCTCTGAGTGAGGAAAAAAATTAAAAAGAAAAAGTGGTTCCATGTACTGTGAACTTGAAAACTTACAGACTCAGGGGGGTCCCTGATGCAATTATTCAGATGAAGAATGTGGACTTGAAAATTCAGACTGGGCTAGTCCAGTGTCCATAATTAAACTTTTTCTTTTCTTTTAATAAAGTTTAGGTAACATCTCCTGAAAAGCTTGTAGCACAAAGGCTCAGCTGGGGATGCTGTTCAACTTCAGAGGAAAAAAGTTGCTATTGCCCATTAAAAGCACTAGAGGTAGTGTTTTATCCCTAATAGTTTCAATTTTTGAAGATACGCAGCTTCCCTCTCCCCTTTTTTATTTTTGAAGGAATACATTTGGTCATAAAGTGAAACCCGAATTAGCAAGTACATGGCAATGTTCATTCCAATCAGATGCAGCTTTCTCCTCCATCTTGTCTCCTGCTTGCAATTGCTTCCCCCATCTCAGTGGGGAAAACAGGGAAGGGGAGTTCTGAGACGTGTGGATTTTTGCCATTGGACAAAGAATGAGATTAGAAGATTGCAGCTTGGAGTCTCTCTAGGTTTTCAACTATTTCTTCACAATTTGAAAACTTGATGGTTATCCCTTTTAATTTATTTGAAGTGCTATTTTTTTAAATAAAGGTTCATCTGTCCATGCAGCCCTCCTGGATTCTCTGAATGTGGTGACTATCAATACTATTCCAAAGACAGGCAGAAAACAGGCTGGGAAGACAAAGGCTCTGGGGATCAATAGTTCCTACTCATGGTCTTTCTGTGCTTGCTAAATGGTGTACATTTCTTGTTAGCCATGTTATTAAAACTTTATTAGTACAAAAAATTCTACACATAGACATATAATAGTTAAGATTCCAGAAACCCAACAGAAGAACAAAATTCTATAAGCAGTTAAAGAAAAGAAATGAATCACATACAAAGGAAAGCCCATCAGAATCACAGGAAACTTCTCAACACAAACCCACAAGGCGAGAAGAGCATGGAGTGACATATTTCAAGCCCTAAAGGAAAACTACCTCCCCAGATTAATGTACCCTGCAAAACTATCTTTAAAATTGATGGAGAGAGGTGAGTCACTCCCAGCATCCAGGAAGAGGCTTCCCACCCACCGTACCACCACCACCCCCAACACAGAGGAGGTGAGCCACTCTGAGCCTCCAGGAGGAGACTTCACACCTACCTTACCACCACCACCCCCAGCACAGAGGAGGTGAGCTGCTCCCAGCACCCAGGAAGAGGCTTCCAGCTGCCGTACCACCACCACCCCCAGCACAGAGGAGGTCAGCCACTCCCAGGGCCCAGGAGGAGGCTTCCAGGCCACTGTACCACCACTACCCCCAGACAGAGGAGGTAAGCTGCCCCCAGCACCCAGGAGGAGGCTTCCAAGCCACCGTACCACCATCACCCCCAGCACAGAGAAGGTGAGGCACTCCCAGCGCCCAGGACAAGGCTTCTGGGCCACTGTACCACCACCACCCCCAGCACAGAAGAGATGAGCCACTCCCAGTGCCCAGGAGGAGGCTTTCCAGGTGCTGTAACGCCACTACCCTGAGCACAGAGGAGGTGAGCCACTCCCAGCACCAAGGAGGAGGCTTCCGGGCTGCCATACCACCACCGCCCCTAGCACAGAGGAGGTGAGGTGCTCCCAGTGCCCAGGAGGAGGCTTCCCAGCTGCCATACCACCACCACCCCCAGCACAGAGGAGGTGAGCCGCTGCATGGGAGCCAATAGCAAACCCCTCATCCCCATTGAAATGAGAAGACACATAAACAAGTCTCAAAATCAGACTTCCAGATCACCTACAGCAACCCCAAAGGGAAATGAGATGGAACACTGATTCTCAAACACTTGAACTCCCTGAATTGGCAACAAAAGAGGAACTGGAAAAAATAAAATCAGAAATAATTTATCAGATAACAGCAGAGATTGTGCCCATAGTGCAAGATATGATTAATAAATCTAGAGTGGACATAGACCAAAAAAACTAGAGGATCTGAGGAACATGATGGAATCCTAACACAGGAAGCAAATGGGATCCATAAAACAGATGCAAACATATTTCCAGGAGATTAAAAACTTCATTGAAAGTTTACACAGCAGAATGAGCAAATGTGAGGACAGAATCTCAAGTATAGATGATAAGATTGCAATTAGTGACCAGGAAAGAAAAAATGCTTTAAAACTGTAAGGGACCTACCCTAAATTCATAAACATTTTCCCTTATAATTTCTTCTTAAAAGTTTTATACTTTTAGGCTTTCTTATTTAGGTTCATAGATCCCTTCAAGTTATTTTTATGTATGGAAATAAAGGGTTGAGGTTAATTTTTTACATACGGATACCAGGTGTTCTAGTGCCGTTTCTTTTCCTCGGCTCTTGAATTGAGTTTATATTCTATAAAATGCTAATACTAAATAATCTTTCAAAACTCAATGGACCATATATGTATGGTTCTATTTCTAGAGTCTCTGTTTTATTCAAATGATCTATATGTCTTTCCTTACAGCAACACTGCCTTGATTACTGTAGCTTTAGAAGAAGTCTTAAAATTAGGTACTAAATGTCTTCCAACACTGGGTGGGGGGTTTTTTTTGGTTTTTTGTGGGGTTTTTTTAACTTTTCTGGGCCCTTTGTACTCCTACATAACTTTTAAATTTCAATATCCAATTCTTCATTTATAGCAAGTATACATAGACCTGAATTTTTATAGGTACCTTGTGTTTTCTAATCCTGCTAAATTCAAATACAAGTTCTAGGGGATCCTAGAGATTTCTTAGTATTTTCTCTGTAGATGATCATTTCATCTACATATAAAGATTTTGCTTCTACCTTGCCAATCCTATCCTAATTGTGTCATTTTATTGCCAGACTATATTGGTGGGCCCTAGGTTTCAAAGTTTAATGGACAGATAAAGAGTAAGCATATCTGCCTTGTTCCCCACCTTAGGGAGAAAGCATTGTATCTTCTCCATTCATATAAGGCATTCTCACTGGAACTATGGAGCACATGTCTTTAATCTGCTGAGAAGTTTCTGTTCTACTTCTAGCCTCCTGATAGCTTTTACCATGAGCAGCTGTGGAATTTAGTCCAATACTTTTTCTCCAACTAGTGACAGAATCATATGGCTTTTTCCTTTCCTCTGTTAAAATGATGACTTTTGGGGGTGGATCTTCCAATGCTGAACCAACACTGCCATCCCTATAACAAAACTACTTTCTACATCCTGCCGGATCTGACTTCTAATAGTTTGTTTTGTTAAACAAATTTCTATCTATGTTCATATTTTTCTTCTATTATCTTTATCCAGTTTTAGGGTTAGCACAATGTTGATTTCCTAAAATGAGGGGAGAAGTGTTCTTTTTTTTTTCTGCTTTAAATGTTTGATATAATTTATCAGTTAAAATGTATACGAGCCTGTTGTTGTCATATAGGTAGGTTTTCAAGCTAGGAATATACTTTCTTTAATAGGTGCTATTCAAATTTTTATATTTCCTCCAGAGTTAGTTTCATTAATTTGTTTTCCAAGGTACTTCTTAGAAGTTGTCAAATTTATTTCAAAACAGATTTTTGAAATATGCTTTCTATATCCTTTTAAATTCTGTAAAATCTGTGGTGATGTCTCCTAGGTCTTGATACTTTAATTTTAAAAATGTATAATTAATATTGTGTAATAGGAAGAAAAGGTCTAAAGGAGCAGGGGAAGTGGGAGAGGTAGGGGAAAGGAAAGAAGGGAAAAAATATGAGAAAAGGAAAAAAATGGAAACAAACCCTTTGCAAATAGGGAAGGGTGGAGGGGGTGAAGGGAGGGCAGGGGAAGGGGAAAAAAAATAAGAACCAAGATACTCAGGTAATGGTACAAGATCCCAATGATGTATGTAACTATATTTTATACCTAAAATGTACCAATAAACTTAATGAGGAAAAAATAAAATTATAAGGGACCACAAGAAATCAATCCAACAGCTGCTAGACCATGCAAAGAAGAACAGCATAAGACTGATCGGAGTCAATGAAGAAACAGGAGAGAGTGCAGATGACTTAAAAAACACTGTTCACAGAAGTGATGGCAGAAGACTTCCCAAGCAGGGGAAAAGAACTTGACATACAGATATGTGAGGTATATAGGACTCCAGCTAGCTGTGATCCAAAAACATATACACATAGGCATATAATAGTTAACATTCCAGAAACCCAACAGAAGAACAAAGTTCTACAAGCAGTTAGAGAAAAGAAACAAATCACATACAAAGGAAAGCCCATCAGAATCACAGCAGACTTCTCAACACAAATCCTCAAGGCAGGAAGAGCTTGGAGTGATGTATTTCATGCCCTAAAGGAAAACAGTCTCCAACCCAGACTGATGTACCCTGCAAAACTATCTTTCAAAATTGATGGAGAAATAAGATACTTTCATGACAAAGAGCACCGTAGGAACTTCATGAATACCAAACCAGCACTTCCAAAGATTTTAGACAATATCCTAGGAAAAGACAATGAGGATCACAACCCCAGGAAGCCCAGCAGAATGAGTCTGTTGGATGTGACAAGAAATTAAAACGCAAAGGGGGAAAATCCAACAAAAAGAAAAAGTCATGACAAGGATAAGTCAATACGTATCTCTTATAACCATCAAAGTTAATGGTCTCAATTCACCAATCAAAAGAAATAGACTGGCAGCATGGGTCAAGAAGCAAAATTCAACAATATGCTGCATACAAGAAACACATTTAATTCAAAAAGAAACTCATAGACTGAAAGTTAAAGGGTGGAAAACAGTACTCCATATGACAGGAACCCAAAAAAAAGCAGGAGTAGCAATCCTCTTTGCAGATCATGTGGATTTCAAACCAAAATCTGAAACACTTCTGGTCCCAAGAATTTCAGATAAGTGATAGTCAACTTGTATGTACAAATCTATTGTGAACATGTGTTTTCATTCCTCTTAAGTAAAAACTTGAACAGAACTGTTGGCTATTAACAGTAATACAAGAAATTTCTATATTGTTTTCCAAAAGGGTTTTGTCATTTTACATTCACATTAGCAGTATTAGACAGTTCCAACTGGTTCACACCTAAGCTGACATGTGTTCTTGTAAAACTTTTAACTTCATCTCCCTAATGAGTGTATAATACAATATTGTTATTGTACCGATTAGTATTTTTCTGACTCTAGTGTTGCACAACTTTCCTTGTGCTGTACTGGCCATTTATCATCTTCTTGTATCTACTTCCTAATTGGATTGTCTATTAATGGACTGTAAGAGTTCTTTACATATTCTGGTCATAGGTTATATGTATTATAAATATGGTCTGTTTAAGGAATACTTTTCATTTTCTTAGTGATGTCATTTAAAGTTCTAAATTTTGATGGAATCTCATTTATCAATTTCTTTCTTTTATACGTCATGTTTTGTGTATCCTAGGAAATTCTTACCTACCCTAAATACATGAACATTTTCCCTTATAATTTCTTCCTAAAGTTTTATAGTTTTAGCCTTTCACATTTAGGTTCATAGATCCTTTCAAGTTATTTTTATGTATGGAAATAAAGGGTTGAGATTAATTTTTTACATAGGGATACCAGGTGTTCTAGTACCATTTGCTGAAAACACTATCTTTTCCTCTGTTCTTGAATGAGTTTATGTTCTATAAAATGTTAATGTTAAATAATCTTTCAAAACTCAGTGGACCATATATGTATGGTTCTATTTCTAGATTCTCTGTTTCATTCCATTGATCTATATGTCTTTCCTTATGCCAACACTGCCTTGATTACTGTAGCTTTAGAGGAAGTCTTAAAATTAGGTAATAAATGTCTTCCAACACTATTTTTTTTCTTTTTTTGTACTCCTACATAACTTTTAAATTTCAGTATCCAATTCTTCATTTACAGCAAGTATACATTGACCTGAATTTTTATATATACCTTGTGTTTTCTAATCCTGCTAAATTCAAACACAAGTTCTAGGGGCTCCTAGAGATTTCTTAGTATTTTCTCTGTAGATGATCATTTCATCTACATACAAAGATTTTGCGTCTACCTTGCCAATCATATGCTAATTGGGTGTTTTTATTGCCAGATTGTTTTGGTTTGGGCCTATGTTTCAAAGTTTAATGGTCAGATGAAGAGTAGGCATATCTGCCCTTGTTCTTAGGGAGAAAGCATTGTATTCTTTCCATTCATATAAGGCGTTTTTGCTGGAAGTACAGAGTAAATGGCTTATCTGTTGAGAAGGTTCTGTTCTACTTCTAGCCTCCTGATAGCTTTTACTATGAGCAGCTGTGGAATTTAGTCCAATACTTTTTCTACCACTACTGACAGGATCATATGGCTTTTTCTTTTCCTCTGTTAAAATGATGACTTTTGGGAATGGATCTTCCAATGTTGAACCAACACTGCCATCCCTATAACAAAACCACTTTCTACATACTGACGGATCTGACTTCTAATAGTTTGTTTTGTTAAACAAATTTCTATCTATGTTCATACTTTTTTCTTCTATTATCTTTACCCAGTTTTAGGATTAGTGCAATGTTGATTTCCTAAAATGAGGGGAGAAGTGTTGCTTCTTTCTTCTGCTTTAAATGTTTAATATAATTTATCAGTTAAAATGTTTATGAGCCTGTTTTGTGCAATGGAGACTAAAAGAACGGTACAAAAAAATCAATGAAGCCAAGAGTTGGTTCTTTGAAAGAATCAACAAAGTTGACAAACCCTTAGCCAACCTTACCAGAAAAAGAAAAGAAAAGGCCTAAATCCATGCAATTACAAATGAAAAGGGTACAATTACAATGGAGCCAGCAGAAATCCAGAGGATCATCAATACCTACTTCATGAACATATATGCTGATAAGATGGAAAACACAGAAGAAATGGACAGATTCCTACATACATATGAATTATCAAAGTTGAATGAAGGAGACCTAAAAATTCTAAACAACCCAATATCAATCAAGGAAATTGGAAACTTAATTAAAAATTTACTAAGATGAGCCCAGGTCCTGATGGCTTCACCACTGAATTCTATAAGACATTTAGAGAGGAACTGCTGCCACTACTCTTTAAACTCTTCAATGAAATTAAAAGGGAAGCAATACTTCCAAATTCATTCCTGAAAGCAAGCATCACCTTGATCCCCAAAGCAGAGAAAGACCAAACTGAAAAAGAGAACTATAGGCCAATTTCACTAATGAACATAGATGCAAAAATCCTTACTAAGATACTGGCAAATAGAATGCAGAAGATGATCAAGAAGATCATACAACCTGATCAAGTAGGATTCATCCCTGGGATGCAGAGATGGTTCAACATAAATCAATCAATGTAATACACACTGTATCAATAGAGCCGAGGACAAAAACCATATGATCATCTCAATAGATGCAGAAAAAGCATTCAACAAATTCCAATATGCATTTATGATAAAAACCCTACAAAAAATTGGAATAGACGGTCTCTACCTCCATCTGATAAAAGCTATCTATGAAAAACCAACAGCCAATATCATACTAAATGGTCAAAAACTGAAACCCTTTACACTAAAATCAGGAACAAGACAAGGATGTCCACTATCACCACTTCTGTTCAATATAGTTTTGGAAACATTAGCTATGGCAATTAGATAAGAAAAAGAAATAAAAGGAATAAAGATAGGAAATGAAGAAATCAAATTGTCATTAATTGCAGATGACATAAGACTCTACATAGAAGACCCCAAGAGCTCCACCAAAAGTCTTCTAGACTTAATAACCAAATTCATTAAAGTAGCTGGATACAAGGTCAACAGAAAAAAAAAAACAACAGCTTTCCTCTACATGAATAACAGACTCACTGAGAGAAACAGGGCAAACAATTCCTTTCACAACAGCATCCAAAAAACTGAAAAATCAACCTAACAAAAGAAATCAAAGACCTCTTCTCTGAAAACTATAGGATTCTGAAAAGAGAGATTGAAGATGATATCACAAAATGGAAAGACATCCCCTGCTCCTGGGATAGGAAGGATCAACATAGTGAAAATGATCATACTTCCAAAACTGCTATATAGATTCAATCCAATCCCAATTGAAATTCCAGCAGCATACTTCGCAGACATTGAGAAAGCAATCCAAAAATTCATTTGGAACAAGAAGAGACCTAGAATAGCAAAAGCAATACTAGGCAATAAAGACAAGGTAGGGGTATCACAAACCCCAACTTGAAACTATACTACAAAGCTACTGTGATAAAAACAGCATTGTATTGGCCAAGAAACAGACCTGAGGACCAGTGGAATAGATTTGAAGATGCAGAAACAACTCCAGACACACTCAGCCACCTCATCTTCAACAAATGAGCCAAACACCCTCACTCCAGGAAAGATAGCCTTTTCAATAAATGGTCCTGATAAATTGGGTTTCATCTTGCCAAAGATTAAAACTAGACCTATATCTCTCATCATACACTAAACTATAATCAAAATGGATTAAAGATCTAAATATTAAAACAGAAATGCTTAACTGCCTGGAATAGAGGTTAGGTAGAACTCTTGAAGACATTGGTGTAGGAAAAGATTTTATGAACAAAACCTCAGTTGCCCATGAACTAGCACAAAGAATAAAGGAGTGGGATCTCTTCTTATTAAAAAGCTTCTGCACTCCAAGATAAACTATGAACAGTGTGAAGAGACAACCCACAATGTGGGAAAATTTTTTTACCAGCTGTTCCTCAGACAAAGGTCTACTATCTAGAATCTATAAAGAACTTTAAAAAATCAGACCTCCCAAATTTAAAAGACCCAATCCAAAACTGGGCATCTGAAATGGACTGACATTTCTCAGACAAAGAAGTAGAAATAGCAAATAAACATATGAAAAAATGTTCAACATCACTGGTCATTCAAGAGATGCAAATGAAAACAACACTGGGATTCCATCTCACCCTAGAAAGAATGGATTCTGTAATGAAATCAAACCAATAAAAAATGCTGATTGGGTTGTGGGGAACGAGGAACACTGCTCCACTGCTGATGGTAGTGTAGACTGGTGCAACCACTGTGGAAATCAGTATGGTGATACTTCAAAGATCTAGGATTAAAGGTCCCATTTGACCTAGTTATTCCTCTCCTGAGTATCTTCCCCAAAGAATTAAAAGAATCATACCACAGCAATATACGTGCACCCATGTTCATAGTGTAACAGTTTGCATTAGCTAAAACTTGGAAACAGCCCAATTGCCCATCAACTGGAGACTGGATAAAGAAAATATGTTTTATTTAAATGGAGTACTACTCAGCCATAAAGAATGAGAAACTAGAGACATTTATAGCTAAATGGATGCACACTGAGGTGATACTCTTAAGTGAAATAAATAGGACACAGATGTGTAGTGAATAGTTTCTCTGGTGAGAAACTGAAAGTGTAAATAAGAATAAAAAATGTATAATAGATAATGTAAAATAGGAAGAAAAGGGGCAAAGGGGAAGGAGAAAGGGGAGGGGGATGGGGAAAAGAAAAAAGGGAATGAAATTAACATAAGAAAATAAAAAATGGAAACAAAGTCTTTGTAAACAGGGAGGGGTGGAGGGGTTGAAGGAAGAGCAGGGGAATGGGGAAAAATACGAACCAAGATATATTATGTAAAGGTTCAAATTTCCAATGATGAATGTCATTATATTATATACCTAAAATGTACCAATAAAATTAAAGATTTTTTAAAATGATAAACTTGAGACATTTCTAAGTAAATGGCTGCACCTTGAGACCATACTCTTAAGTGAAATAAATCAGACACTTGTTTAAATAATGCATTGTTTTTCTAGTATAAGAAACTGAAAGTGTAAATAAGGACCACAATGTATAACAGATATCAGAAAGTGGGAAGAAAATGCTCAAATGGCAAGGGAAACAAGGGAAGGAGGAGAGGGGAAGGAAGGCAGGGAAAGGGAAAAATCAGGAGTAGAAGAAAACAATTGAAACATAGCTTTTGTAAATAAGGATTGGAAGTAGGTTTGAAGGGAGAGGAGGTGATTAGGGAAAAAAGAAGAATCAAGATATATTATGTACAAGTACAAATTCCCTATGATGAATGTTATCATTGTGTTTATCTAAAGTGTACCAATAAAATTAATTTGAAACAATTAAATGGAACTAACTTGAAGATAAAAAAAGAAAAATAGACAAAAGGAAACTAAAATACACAGGAAGCATGATAAAGATAGAGATGATTTTAGTTTATGTTTTCATTCTGAAACAATTTCATATTTACAAAAACTGTTGCAAAAATATGGCAAAATTTTCTCATAGACCCTTCATTCAGAGTCTCCTGTTATCATGTCACATTTTGATATCAAAATCAGGAAATTAGCATTGATATAATACTATTCTCTAACCTAAAACCTTTCTTCAAACTTCATTCATGATTCCATCACTGTCATTTTATGATCTGAAATCTAATTACTTTCACTTGCCCCACTCTCCAGCCTCCTCCAATTTGAAGACATCCTTTGTCATTAATGACCTTGACACTTTTGAAGGGAAAAGTAGGATGAAAATATAAATGTAAGTGAACAAGGTCCTTCTACTTATATCTGTGTAATGTTTCCCCCATGTCATATTTTTGGCAAAATGCCACAGATGCAATGATGTGTCTTTCTTATGTTGTCACAAGGAGACAATCATTTAGCCACTACTGATGCTAATTTAATCACTAGATAATACTTTGCTATCTTTTCAGGTTCCTTCACTATATAGTTACTATTCTTTTTTGTTGTTGTTATTTGAGATAGGGTCTCACTAGGTAGTTCAACGTGGCCTTGAACTCACTACATATCCTGGGCTGGCCTCAAACTCATGATGATCCTCTTGCCTCAGCCTCCCAAGTGCTGGGATTACAGACATGCACTACAATGCCCTGCTTATTATCCTTTCTTTTGTTACTGGTATCTGCGGCATAAAACTTTGACACTATATCAATATTTTGTATCTTATATTTTCAACCACAAACTTTACCACCCATTGATAATTCTTGTCCCAAACTATCATTACTATGGTTTTGTCAAATGGTTAAGATGAAAATTTTTTTTAAAAAAACAAAATAGCCTAAGAAACTTCTCTTCAGGAATTGGTAAACTTTAGCTTGAAAGCCAAATTCTGCTGCCTGTTTTTGTAAATAAAGGATTTTGGAACACAACCTATGCCCAATCACTTGCAGATCAGCTATTGATAATTTCACAATACAGTGCCAGAGCTGAGTAACTGCAACAGCAATACATCCCAAGAAAGCTAAACTATTACCTGTCAAACCCCTGCTTTAGAAAAAAAAATCACATTTATAAAACACATACAGAAACTTTGGGAGAAAAATTTTCAAAGAACAACAAAAAAAGAGTTCCTATAAAGTAAAAGCCTGATCTGATCATCAAAAGAAAAAAGAAAAAATAGAAGATTGAAAAAGAAATTGAGACAATATTCCAGAAAGCAGAACAAAAGACTAAAGGAAAAAATGAGGTGAATATAAATATAAAAGACTTGAGAGGATCAGTCAAGAATGTATGAGGTAATTAGTAAAAGTTACAGAATAAAGATGAATGTACTTCTAGATTCTAGAAGAAAAAAATCTAGAACTGATACATAAGTTCTTAAGTTAAAATGACCCATAATGAATTCAAAGACATTTTCCAAAGCACATCAACTTGAAACTGCAAAATACCAGGGGAGAAAATTCTAAAAGCTTCCAGAGAGAGCTGAGAAAGCAAATTGCATGGAGGAAATAAAAGTTAAATGGTTATGTATGTATTTCTATTATTTTCATCACAATGCTAGGGTGACAAATGCCAATGAAGAAAGGTCTTCAAAGTTCCAGAAGATGTATTTTTCTTGCTATATTTAATACCCAGTTAAACTATCCATCAAATATTTTCAGAAGTTTATGAATTCAAAATTTACTTCCCACATCAGCCTTTCATAGAAAACTATGGGAGAATGTGCACCACTGAAAAATGATATAAATCAAGAAAGAGGAAGACAAGATTCCATAAAAGCTTATGCACACAGGAAACCTCAAGGTGGTGGCTCTCCAACGAGGCGTTTAAAACAAATAGGCAAATTTGGGAATGAAAAGTTCTAGAAGAAAAAATCAAATTCATAGCATATTTGGTAAAATGAGCAGCTTTAAGAAGCTCAATATTGTCTCATATGCATGAAAGTGCACGTGAAGGCAGGAATGTCTTGTAGAATCAGTCAGTCACATGAGGTGTGTGTATTTGCTTTGACAGAACACTTACCACACAGTGGCTTTTTGAATACTCTTTCCCCTGCCTTGACCTCATTACCCAACAAACTTCCCTTTAAGGTATATTTAGGGCTGGGATGTAGCTCAGTGGTGCCATGTCTACCTGGTAAGCACAAGGTTCTGAGTTTGACCCCTGGTACCAAAAAAAATTTTTTAAGTAACAGCAACAAAAAGGTGTAAATATTCTCTGTAATGTAGGGGCTTGCAGACTCATTCTGCCCACTTCACACTTCCAAAAATGCTGGTATATTCCTTAAAATTGTCCCCATTGATCCAACCAACAATTATTGAGCATTTATTATGAGCCTGGAATCTTTTTTTTTTTTGGTACCGGGGATTGAACTCAGGTCCTTGTGCTTGCATAGCAGGCAGCGAAACCACTGAGCTAAATCCCCAGCCTGAGGATTTTGTTGGGTGCTAGAGATGAAGCAGTGGACAAGGATCATAGCCCCTGGTCCAAGGACTAACAGTCTAGACAGAAAGACAGACATTAAGCATTATTAAATTCCACTATTGACAAGGGTTGTAACAAGCCTTGGCCTAAAAGCTTTCCTCATGTATTATATTCCTTGTTCCCCAACTCCATTCAAATGTTGTTAGAGGCAAAGAGAACAGGTCTCTTTCTCTGGCTCTGTATCATTTCTAGTACGTTCAGGACATTTAGTTCCTACACAACCAAAGCCAGTGAGTTAGGGGAGTCCCCACACATGGTCTTGTGATTGTTTTCAGATTTACCACAAGCCACACTTGGCTCCATGGTACTGATATAGGGGGAAGAGATATAACTCCCAAACCTACTAGGTGTCTGAAACACAAGTTCGTGTTCTCTAAAATCAAAGAATGAATTCTAGGAATACTGGAGGTTAAGAACAGGAAAAATTTATTGGGAGAAAGAAAGCTTCTAAGAGACAGAAGGGGGACCAGAAAGTGAGTTGCCCACTCACCCCACATTTCAAAGATGTTTTATACAGCAAAGCCATGTGGTGAGACAGGTACAAAGTGAGACAAAACTATAAGACCCAATGGAAATTTACAAGGTGGGCATGAGGTGGGACAAAACCATGACCAATCAATAAGATTACAAGTACAGTCACCCAGGTAATATTGATTAAATGGGGATCAAATGGGGGAGCAAGTCATGTAGCAAGCATACAAGGATTTTTCAGTAAGGGTGGGGGTCAGGGATATTTCCTGGAAAGGCTGGGTTAAGACCTTGACCCCTCCATCCAGGTGTTTGATACCTATTTAGAATATCAATCACTGCTATTTATCCCCAGGGGAAGCACAAGCGTGTGTAGTTTCTCTCCTTTTACAATTCTGGTGTTCAGTGACTGTGTCTTGATTGTCCTCCAGGTTGGCTCCTCCCGGGCTGGCCCTGAATTAACTGCCTACAAGATATCTAATTAAGTTACTTATCTGCAACAGTACTATATATCCAGGCTCTGCAGTGCCACCTGCTTTTCATTGTCTTCTTGTCCTCATCTCTGGCACTGCTAAGCCAAAGTCTCCTTCATCCCCAACTCCTACTTCTATGGAGCAGGCACTCTACATTCACTCTTTGGCAAATGAAATGACATTGCCCTATGCTCCCAAGGTCTGATACAGATTTCAAGTTACTGTCTTCTCAAGGGATTTGGCCCAAGGCCAAGGACACAGGAAGGTGAGGATTGTGTAAGCAGCAGGAATCTTTTCTCTCAGGTTCTTTGGCTAAGAACTTAATATTACTCCCAAATTTTACTATCTCCGAGCCCTTAATTCTATATACTCTCACATACTATCATATACATACCTCAAAAGAGGAAAACAGCCATGCTCAAAAGGAGAAGAATGAAAAGGTTTAATCATGCATGCCTGAGTAGGAGAAATAAGGTATAATATAAAAAAACCACTGAGAATAACTTTAGGGGAAAATAAAAATATGATCAAACACAATCAATAAAATCCAAAACAAATTTAGAATCAAATGGCCTAAAATAACATACGTGTGGATACATGTTGCCACTATTTGATCCCTGTATACAGTGAACCATCAAGTTACAACCAGCCTGACATACAAACTTGAGTTGATTAGGTTAATGGAAGATTCATCTGCCTCTTGCTATCTATAGTGTGTACTCAGGTAAACATCCAAATCTCAGCTGTACTGACTTACAACCAACTTGAGTTATAACCAGCCCTTGAGAATCGATCGAGTTCGTAAGTCACGTGCACTTTATCTGTCAGTTCACCTGAAATATTCCCACAGAGGAAGTGTTTGATAACTAATCTATCACCATCCCACTAATGGAGAACTAGGAGTTGAGTGCCTTAATTGTATTCTACTATTCTTTTCTAAGTTATAATCCCTCTGATGATCTCTATCTTTCCTCATCAATTTCACCATTTCTCTATTTTGTTTTATTAAACCCTAATATGGCGACTGAAGGCTGTGAGCATAGTACTTTCCACAGTTCTAATGGATACCATGAAGTTTATATTTAAGCGTATCTTCTCATTTGGGCTTCTTGCTAATTAAGAAAAAACAAAGCCTCATCTATACAGCACATATATACATACACACACACAGGTGTGCACATGCACACACAAACATACCACATACAAACTAATCGCATGACCACATGCTCAGATAGACTTGTTTTTTAAACTAAGGGCAGAAGAGAAGTAAATACGTTTTCCCTTTTTTGTCTGACATGAAATTTCATTAGGATGTACTATTTTTTAAAATTTAACTTAATCTTCTAAATGTTAACTTAGAAATGACATGTAAGTCATAATTTCTGTTGCAAAAATAAGGCATCACAGAGATTACTATAAATATGCTTTATTTAACTTTCAATACCAAGAACAAAGCTGTTAGTCAAAAACAAATAGCTAACTAGCAACAATACTTTGCCACCTATTGTTTAGTATTTTGTTCCAAACCAGTGGTTTATTTTTGCTACACTGAGGTAAAGGACCAGGCTGACAATGAAATATTCTTCTGTCTCTTCAATCCACACCAGTTCTGCATGCACTCTTCCTTCCACATCCTTATAGTCAATATAGTATGTCTGTCCCAAGAAATGAGGACCATCCGAGGGGCAGACAGCCGGCCTCATGTAGACTGCAGAGCTCAAGCACCAAAAGGGCTTCCTGTGCTCATCCAGAAGAGTCACATCCATGAAAGAACAACTCTAAAAACAAACATAAATGTAAGGATAAAATGGCCAGTTAGACCTGATTTGCACCAATGTAGAACTGACTGGAAATGCTGGATGTGACATCAAATCCAGAATAATACCATTGGCACTGTGTGGCCTATATATCCTAGACCAGCAATGGTGAACCTATTAGAGCTTTCAACAATACAAACAGCCCGCTGAGGCATGCATGCCGTAGATTCACCACCACTGTCCTAGATTATGAATAGCACTTACTGGGTCCCATCACTTAATACTTACTCCTGCAGACATGTGAGCCACTGAGGAGCTTTCAGTACCATAGAGTCTATAGCTGGAACCTGAGATGCAGAGTAAACTTTGCCCCATGCTTGTGGCCTAGAGGCAATAGATGTTATACAATGACAAAGATGTAGTAGTGGTGCCAGTCCTTCAGAGACAGGGGACCCAAAGTGCCCTGGAAAGCAGTGGTGATGTCCTCCTGGGATCTCCATGCACCAACACATGTCACATGACATTCTTTTGTAAAAGCTCCTGCTTCTTTGAGGCTCAGGGTTTTCACTTCTTCCCCTTGCTCCATCCTTGTCTCTTTTGTATATCAACCTCCTGCTCACCCCTCTCTCTTGAAGAGGGTGGCACCAGACTCACTGTCTGCTCCTGTGTCTCTTTCATTCCTGGGTCTCACCATCGCCCTGAGTGATTCCACCCACTTAAGGATCCTAGTGGAGCCATGTAATGTACTGGATTCTGAATACCTGAGCTACTGACTTCCATGATCTACTCTTTGACTTCACCTGTTATTTGTTATTATGTTACCTGTTATTATGACCCTAAGTCATGATTATGACTTCTCATAAATGCTTTGCTTCCAAAATCAACACAGTAACACCTGTTTTTTGAGCTCTTCATCTCCCAGCTTACTAACTCAACTACTCCCACTATGGCTGTATTTCAGTGTCACCCACGGCATTTCCATACTGCAAGCCATGACTCATTAGTGTATCCTGAATCACATTTAGTGGGGCACAACTATACGTTGAAATAAAATAAAACACAAAAAATCAGCATGCATTGCACACATTAAGTATAAGCATGATTTTATGAAGTCTGTTTTAGTGACACATGAATATGTGTGTTTGTAGGTAAACTGGAATGGAAAATGTAAAAATGTTGGAAGAGCACTCACTGTCCATGAACCCTGTACTGCAGCCCTCAATTCTTTCTTAGCCCTCCTCTCGTCCAGTTTAAGATTTCATTGCCCTTCACTGGACTAACGCCCTTGCTGATTCACACACCTCCCTTGCCCCTCTTTTATCACACCTGGCATCCAGGTCTAGCCTAACCCAGCCCTGGTTGAGCCTGATTATTTTCCCTAACTGAATGTGAGTGTCCAGTGTGTGGTGGAGGCATGCACAGAGCAGATGGGTTCCCTGAGCAGCCACAGCCATGCTCAGTATCAGGGATTCTGTGGTACATCTCTGGGGGCTCACGTCCTCCTTGTTGAACAACTCTCCCAATCCTCATCCTCTCCCTCAACCCTCTATGCCCCACTCATCTCAGGATGCCTCTACTGATTACCTCATTCTTCACAAAAATAGAAAAAGGTACTTTTCCTTATCTTTCCAACACCAAAGCCACAAACCTGCTGCTTTTCTCCTCCTGCCTTCTCCTTGCCTACATGCATGTTTGTTTTTAATCTATTTTAACCCAATCCTATTTGATCTGGCCCAGAAACTTGGACTGTAGCTCATCCCCATTATCTCAAGGATGCAACCTTTCAGACTCAAGTGGGTACTTTCCACCACCCCACCAGCTTTAGCCTTAAACATGTGCAAGTAATTCCCATACTGGACAAACAGCGAGAGAAATAATCTCCCTGGACCTCACCAATCCCTGGCTCTTTCCTCCCTTTACACAGAGACTTCTCTCTGTCTTTCCTGGATTTGTCCACATCTTTAACTCCCACTCGTGCTTCAACCCACTCCAACCAGCAAGCTGCTGTCTTCAAATCAAAACACTTCCTCCTAAGGCCACCAAGTGCAATGCACATCTGAAATTTCTGCTTCAGCACCATTTAGTGTTACTTATTCTAGGTGGAAAACTGTTCTCCCAAATGCTTTCAGAAGCCACCACTCTGCAGCTTTCTACCAGGCCCCATTGCTGGAGCTCCTCACAGCTTGGCCTTAAACCCTAGTTTCACTATATATAATCCTTCTTCCTACATGGAATATGTCCACATCCACAACTTGAACTATAACCAATGTGTGCCTGTGAATCCCAAGTCTATCTCCAGGCAGAATCAGCTTTCTAAGCTCCAGGCCTAAATATCCAAGTACCTGCTCAGCATCCTAGATGTTTCAAATATCCACTGAATTAATTCAGCATGACTACATCCAAATTCATGATCAGTCCAGTAAAACTCTCCTAGTACTCCTTACCTTAGGGATTACGGAAAACATCACTAACTGTCTGGTTGTGCATATCTGAAACCTGGGACTTGTCCTGGAACATCCTTCCCCTGACCCTCCATGTGTAGCCCATCCCCAAATCCTGCCAGTTTTCATCTCCTATCTTTCAAATAAATTTATCTTTCTCCATTGCCACTGCCCTAGTCCAAGTGCTATGGTCTATATATGGTCTGCACGATGGTATTGAGAGGTGGGGGGTTGGGGAGGGGAGTAGGTCATGGGTGCAGAGTTCTCATGAATGGGATTAGTGGTCTTAGAAAAGAGACCCCACAGAGCTGCCTCACCCCTTCCACCACACAAGGACACAGTGGAAAGTGCCATCCATGAACCAAAAAACAGACCCTCTCCACACACAGAATCTGCCAGTGCTCTGAGCCTAACTTCCCACACTCCACAACTATGAGAAATAAATGTCCATTATTTAAAAGCCATCTACCTCCTGATACTTTGTTACAGCAGCCCAAATGGACTAGGGCACCAAACTGCCCTTTCTTTAAGGACCCACAACAGAAACTGATTTCTTCCCATTCACTCCCATTATCTGTATTCAGGAGATTAATCTGTATCAAATTCAACTCCGGTCATGTTACTCACAGCTTAAATCCTTCAACAGTGTCTGCTACTTTCAATAAAGAGCCAAGTTACTTCCTGTTGCCTATAAGGACTACCTCTGTCCACCTGCCCATCCACCCTAACCTCAAGCAATGCCTCCTCCTGCCATCTGTGTGTGCCACCACATCAGCCTTTTTTCAAGTCCACGAACATGCCATGGCCCCCCTGACAAAAGGTCATGCCTGAGAATGCTCTCTTACCCTTCATCTGTCTCGACCTTCAGAATTCATTTCAAACACCAATCCCTTGGGCCGGGGATTTAGCTCAGTGGTTCTGCCACCTGCCTCACAAGCGCAAGGACCTGAGTTCGATCCCTGGTACCAAAAAAAAACCCCCAAAAAACCAAAACACCAATCCCTCAAGGAAGTCTCCCAGACACTCCTATTTCAATAGCCCAGAAACATAGTGAGGAGGCACCATATTTTGTGTGTAGTGTTTTTTTTTCTGGTGTCACCTCCTATGCCCCAACACCTAGCTCAGTCCAGCCCTTAGTAACCAGTAAATATTTGCTAATGAATAAATAAATAAAATGAAGGCTTGTCATAAAGGATGACAAGAGTTAAGTTAGCAAAAAAAGAAGGAAAAAAGGGAACAGCATATGCCAAAAGGCTGAAAGAACATGACATGGTTGCATACTGAAGACCAGTCAGCAGGACAAGGACCAGGAGGGGCAGACTGCAGCATCTTGAGAGCAGGGCTCAGGTTAGCTCCTGTCCTTATAAATATGCCAGGTTCAAAACTCAATGTCTGGGAGACTGCAGCACTGGCCCATGTGGGAATGCCCTGCTCTTTCAATCATGTTCGTTCTCACAGCACCAGCCACCTTAAACATTCATACAGCCAGCCTCAACACTACTGAGTAGAGTGGCCAAAGCGCCCTTCTTATGGGGCACAGCCATTCACATCCTGAAGCCATGAACTTCAGCATGACTTCAGGCTGTAGCATAAAACAGAACCTAAGAACTATACTAAAATATCTATTTTAAATTAAAATTGATGACAAGTTCCATATAGATTTAGAAGTAACATTAAAATAACATCAAAAATATCAAGGCATGAAAGAAAAAAGTAAAGGAAGACATACAAGAGAAGCCTTACCAAAAGAAAATTTATCAGTTAGAAATTCTGAGGGGAAATGAAAACAGACAGATCAGGAGAGTATTTTATTGTGAATTATACTGAAGACTGCAGCAGAACTGCTTATGATAGGGTAGCCTGGCTATCTAAAATGACTTCATAAAACAGCACAGTAACCATCCATAAAGCAACTGTCCTGTGTGGATTCATTACTGATATGAATTTGGTATCATAACCTGACTTTAAAAAAAGACTAGTCTGCTTATGATTGTTTTGCTTTTAAAGTTAAACAGTCTACCACGTCAATGTGTGAACTCCTAAAGCGAGACTCCAAGAACACCAGCTCAGGATCCTTCCTATTGGTGCCAGCAAGTATTGGTTGTAACTGCACTCCTGAGCTCTGGGGAATTTTGTTACGGGATCAGTGAAGTCCAGAGACCCCTGTCAGGACCACATGTCCCTTTAAAGAAAGCAATGCAACAGGCATCATCCTCTGCCCTTATCATTAAAGGTATTTTCCCTCTTTTTTGTCGTGAAAACTAGAATCAGATTTGGGCAATGGATTTTCCTACCAGCCTTTGCTCAGGTGGGTATTTAAAGTATTAGAAGATGTCATACCAGAGGCTATGTCTACAATTTCTGGATGTTTCCATTTAACTCTGTTTGTAGTAGTTATATAGACCTGAGAAACTTTTTCTATCTTATGCCCTTGCTTTAAAAAAAAAAAAGTCTTTAACTCACTGAAAGTATTTCTTAAAATATTTTTTATTGATTCACTATGCTTAAGGTGATCATACTGAAGGAAAATTCCTGAGCTGCATGGCAAATGCAAAGAATATGCCATCATTTACCTGTCTTCTTTCTTTGAAAACCTGAAGGGACAGATTAGTCTTAATACTGACTCCATATACAAAAGGCAAATGCAAATTGATCCACTCACCCTCTTTCCTGAGAGGAGACAGGCTGTTGCACGATTCTCCATCTTCCTTCTCCCAGAGACCATCCAAAAGAAGGAATTCACAGGGAAACTATCTGGAGCTAAGCCTTCCACTCCCTACTTCAAGAACTCCAAATCTTATTTTCAGATTCAGCTGTGTACCTAGGCCCACTACTTTAGCAGCCTACAGAACCATGGCCTGCAGCTGACTAGAGGGTCTGGATTTGAGGCTATGATTTCAGCCTCTGTGAGAACTATTATAAGAAATGCACTGATGCATTTGCTGCTAAAAATGCTTTTTTAGGATTTCATCTGCCTTTCCTACAGTTCTGTGGGAGACTCTGTTTTTAGTAAAGCATTGTTTCTTGGTATCATTACTATATTTCCTTTTTTTCCTTCCAATACAGAGAAAATGACTCATTTTATCTTGCTCTAAACCACCAGGAAAAAAGAGGACAAATTTTAAAGAATCATCCTGATCCTTTGTCATATTTATATTCTGCCTTCCTTGGTCCTCAAGATCTTTTTTTTTTTTTGGTACCGGGGATTGAACTCAGGACCTTGCGCTTACAAGGCAGGCATGGTGCCACTGAGCTAAATCCCCAGCCACTCCCCCCCTAAAATCTATTTTTGTTTTAATATTTTATTTTGGTACATAGTTTTTATGATAACCCCCATGTAGGTCTATCAAAGTTCCATGTAGGTCTATAATGTCTGTGCTCTTAAAAACATGAAATAGTATCCCTTTGAGTGTCATAAACATGATTTTTACCAAAGATTAAACATTTGCTTACAAATAAACAGGATGAGTAAGACATCTCATTGTATCAAACACCAAGTGGTCCAGGAGATAATAATCCATAACACTCCCTGTGGTCGTGGTCATCATTATTAACATTCCTAAGGAGGTGTCCAAGAGATGAGCTCGCTCATTCCTGTGACTACGAAATCCTATTCATTCCATCAAATAAAGATTGAGGCTAATGAGACCCGGGGCAGTCAAGGCACAGAATCACAGAAGAAAATAAACTATATGTGAACATTCTTCCTGCTCCCTCTTTTTCCCCCTTCATTTCCTCCTCCCCCTCCTTCCCTACCAATTCTCAGCAATAAATCAACTTTCCTGTCCATGTGGCTAATCTTTTTCTCAACTACTTAAGATGTTTATATCCTGGAACAAGAACTTATAGATGCAATAAAACTTAAACTGGTATAGAGAACCAGGAATGGTGGTGCACTCCTGTAAGCTTAGCACTCAGGAGATTGAGGCAGGAGGATGCCTGAGAGTTCAAGGCCAGCCTGGGCTACATAGTGAGTCCAAGGCCAGCCTGAACTACAAAGGGAGACTGTGTCTCAAAAAAAAATAAAATAAAATACACTGGTCTACATGTGTAAATAATGAATAGTTTCGCTAGTGTGACAAACTTAAAGTGTAAATAAGGACTAAAAGGTAAAAGAGATAATGTGAAATAGGAAGAAAAGGGGCAAACAGGAAGGGAAAGTGGGAGGGTAGGGGAAAGGAAAGAAGGGAATGGAATTAACATGAGAAAATGAAAAAAAGGAAACAAAGTCTTTGTAAATAGGGAGGGATGGAGGGGTTGAAGGGAGGATGGGGAAGGGGGAAAAAATAAGAACCAGGAGATTATGTAAAGGTGCATATCTACAATGATAAATGTCATTATATTGTACAACTAAAATGTACCAATAAAAGGATATACAAAAAAAATACACTGGTGTAGCATGATGAAAATGTTTTGAGTAACTCCTACTTTCCAGGTCCAACTTTTAGCTCCCTCCTCTCCATAAAACAGACAGGGTGGGAGGGAGTGGAAGGTGTAGCCAGTGCAGTTCAAAAACTCTGCTGCAGGGAGGAAATTATAAACATCAGAGCAGAAATCAATGCAATGGAGACTAAGAGAACAATACAAAAAAATCAATGAAGTCAAGAGTTGGTTCTTCGAAAAAATAAACAAAATTGACAAACCCTTAGCAAAACTTATCAGAAAAAGGAAAGAAAAGGCCCAAATCCAAGCAGTTAGGAATGAAAAGGATGAAATTAAAATGGACCCAGCTGAAATCCAGAGGACCATCAATACTTATTTCAAGAACCTATACACCAATAAGATGGAAAACACAGAAGAAATGGACAGATTCCCAGATATGTATGAATTACCAAAGTTGAATGAAGGAGACCTAAAAATTCTAAAGAACCCAATATCAATCAATGAAATTGAAAACATAATTAAAAACTTACCAACTAAGAAAAGCCTGGGTACTGATAGCTTCACTGCTGAATTCTACAAGACATTGAGAGAGGAACTACTGCCACTACTGTTTAAACTCTTGAGTGAAATCAAAAGGGAAGCAATACTCCCAAATTCATTCCTGGAAGCAAGCATTACCTTGATCCCCAAAGCAGAGAAAGACCCAACCAAAAAAGAGAACTACAGGCCAATCTCCCTAATGAACATAGATGCAAAAATCCTTTCTAAGATACTGGCACATAGAATGCAGAAGACCATCAAGAAGATCATATACCCTGACCAAGTGGGATTCATCCCAGGGATGAAGGGATGGTTCAATATATGCAAATCAATCAATGTAATACACTATATCAATAGAGCCAAGGACAAAAACCATATGATCATCTCAATAGATGCAGAAAAAGCATTCAACAAAATCCAACACGCATTTATGATAAAAACCCTACAAAAAACTGGAATAGATGGTCTCTACCTCAAACTGATAAAAGCCATCTATGAAACACCAACAGCCAATATCATACTAACTGGTCATATATTGACATCTTTCACACTAAAATCAGGAACAAGACAAGGATGTCCACTATCACCACTCCTGTTCAATATAGTTTCAGAAATATTAGCCATAGCAATTAGACAACATAAAGAAAGAAAAGGAACAAAGATAGGAGATGAAGAAGTCAAATTGTCATTATTTGCAGATGACATGATACTCTATATAGAAGACCCCAAGAACTCCACCAAAAGTCTTCTAGACTTAATAACCAAATTCAGTAAAGTACTGGATACAAGGTCAACACACAAAAATCAATAGCGTTCCTCTACACGAATAACAGACTCACTGAGACAGAAACAGGAAAAACAATTCCTTTCACAATAGCATCCAAGAAACGGAAATACCTAGGAATCAACCTAACAACAGAAATCAAAGACTTCTTCTCTGAAAACTATAGAAGAAAAGAGAGATTGAAGATGATATCAGAAAATGGAAAGATATCCCTTGCTCCTGGGTAGGAAGAATCAACATAGTGAAAATGGCCATACTTCCAAATCTGCTATATAGATTCAATGCAATCCCAATTGAAATTCCAGCAGCATACTTCACAGACGTTGAGAAAGCAATCCAAAACTTCATTTGGAACAAGAAGAGACCCAGAATAGCAAAAGCAATTCTAGGTAACAGAGACATGGCAGGGGGTATCACAAACCCCAACTTGAAACTATACTACAAAGCTACTGTGATAAAAACAGCATGGTACTGCCAAAAGAAATAGACCTGAGGACCAATGGAACAGATTAGAAGATGCAGAAACAACTCCAGACACACTCAGCCTCCTCATCTTTGACAAAGAAGCCAAACACCCTCACTGGAGGAAAGACAGCCTCTTTAATAAATGCTACTGGAAAAATTAGGTTTCAATGTGCCAAAGACTAAAACTAGACCCATATCTCTCACCATGCACTAAACTAAAATCGAAATGGATTAAAGATCTAAATATTAAAACAGAAACACTAAACCGGCTGGAAGAGAGTTTAGAAAGAACTCTTGAAGACAATGGTGTAGGAAAAGATTTTATGAACAAAACCTCAGTTGTCCATGAACTAGCACAATCAACAAGGGGACCTCTTCTTACTAAAAAGCTTCTGCACAGCAAGAGAAGCCACCAACAGTGTGAAGAGACAACCCACAATGCGGGAAAAAATTTTCACCAGCTGTCCCTCAGACAAAGGTCTACTATCTAGAATCTATAAAGAACTTTAAAAAATCAGACCTCCCAAATTTAAAGACCCAATCCAAAAACGGGCATCTGAAATGAACAGACACTTCTCAGACAAAGAAGTAGAAATAGCAAATAAACATATGAAAAAATGTTCAACATCACTGGTCATTTCAAGAGATGCAAATGAAAACAATGCTGAGATTCCACCTCACCCCAGAAAGAATGGCTGCTTATCATGAAATCAACCAATAACAAATGCTGGCAGGGCTGTGGGGAAAGAGGAACACTGCTCCACTGCTGATGGTAGTGTAGACTGGTACAGCCACTGTGGAAATCAGTATGGAGATACCTCAAAGAACTAGGACTGGAAGTCCCATTTGACCAAGCTATTCCCCTGCTGGGTATCTTCCCCAAAGAATTAAAAGAATCATACCACAGTGATATATGTGCACCCGTGTTCATAGTAGCACAGTTTGTAATTGCTAAAACTTGGAAACAGCCCAAATGCCCATCAACTGGAGACTGGATTTTTAAAAATGTGGGGTTTTTTAATAAAATGGAGTACTACTCAGCCATAAAACATGAAAAATTAGAGACATTTATAGCTAAATGGATGCACATTGAGGCGATACTCTTAAGTGAAATAAATAGGACACATGTGTAAATACCAAATAGTTTTAGTGTGAGAAACTGAAAGTGTAAATAAGGACTAAAAGGTATAATAGATAATGTGAATTAGGAAGAAAAGAGGCAAAGGGGAAGGGGAAGTGGGAGGGGTACAGGAAAGGAAAGAAGGGAATGGAATTAATATGAGAAAATGAAAAAAAGGAAACAAAGTCTTTGTAAATAGGGAGGGATGGAGGGGTGGAAGGGAGGGCAGGGGAAGGGGCAAAAAATAAGAACCAGGAGAGGTTGTGTAAAGGTGCAAATTTCCAATGATGAATGTCATTATATTGTATACCTAAAATGCACCAATAAAATAAATTTTTTTAAAAAACTCTGCTGCAGTCCACCACCCTCCATGAAAAACAACAAGTACTCTATAAACATTGATGAAGAAATCAAGTGATGGTCAATGTCTATAATAACGTGTACAAATATACAACCAGGATAATTAATCCAACACTTTAAAGGAAGCATTGTATATATATTTATAACAACAAACATTTTTTATACAGAAGCAAATTACTTGAAAAACTAAAGTAACTTTTTTACCTCTATAATGGCATCAAAAATATTAGTTCTCCAAGCAAGGCCAACTTTTCCAATAAGAGGAAGGTGTTCTCTGCTATTTCTAAAATGTATCACAGTAAGCTTCACATATCCATCTTCAATGCATTCTGAAAGGATTTAAGGTAGTTTTAATTACTATATTCCAATGCAGGACAGCAAATCAAGAATTTTTAGGCTGGCCACTCTACAAAGGATACCTCATACTGCTAAGTTCTACATTCAACAGAGGACATCAGCACAGATTGTCCTGAGGCCAGAACAATGTATCTTTGCCCCAGAGACAGAAAAATGAATGTGTAATCTGGGAAAGGGACACCAAAGGCTAGTCAGGAAAAGATGGCTGGGGTGAGCCTGGGTACATACCATTACTAATGCAAAGTTTGTAAGAAGACTTTTCTCACTTGATACATTAGCCTGCTTCTCAGTACTGTATCAAATACCTGAAGTGATCAACATAGAAAGTCCATGGGTGCTTGACCCCATTACTTTTGGGTCTATGGTGAGATAGCATATCATGGCAGGGAGCATGTAGTAGATCAAGCTGCTTACCACAAGGCAGCTGGGAAACAGACAGTATTGTTTCACAATCCCCTTTAAGGACATGCCTCCAATAACCTGAAGATCTTTCACTAAGCCCTATCTCTTAAAGGTTTCTACCATCTTCCAATAGTGCCAAACTGAGGGCCAAGGCTTTAACACAGAGGCCCTAGGAACATTCCAGATCCAAACTATAGCATTTGGTCAAACTATAGCACATTGGTCAACAATGGAAATAGAAAACTAGAAATACAGAGCTTAAGAAATGAGATGTCGAGATGGCATATAAAGTAAATAAATGAGAGGGATCCATAATAGCACTGCTCCCAAAAGGAGAGAATGGAGAGCAAGTAAGCCGAAGCAAATAAGGGAAGGAGCTGCTTCAGTACATAAAATACACATCTTTATGCATACTAATAAATGAGTAAAAGTCTTCACACATGCTTACCGAAGCATGAGGCCAAGCCTTCCCTTTCTCTAACTTGCTCAAAGCTGGATATCACCAACATTACTACCACTGATGGGCCTTCACCACCAAGCAACACATATGTTCTGCTTTCCAAAGCCTCTTGTGATGGGGGAGAACCTGCAGCACTCCCCAGTCCCCATGTAATGCACATGAAAAGTGATTGTGAAACATAATAATAAAATTAAATCTTCACTTACATGCAAAGTTTCTTCACAGTCAGACTTTTGAATAGAGGTAAGATGCACAATACAGAGCAAAGTAGATGAGAAAAACTCAGAACAAATGTTCTGTATTCCTAGGTTTGGTTATTTCACAGGAGCTAAAGCCTTGTTTCAGAAATACTGTACAGTATTCTCCAATTTGTGTACCCAAAAGGTTAAAACTGATGCTTCCCCAGGGTCTTCCACTGTGACACAATAATGTGCTCTAAGTGAGAAATTCCACCAAAGGTAGGCACTCTGAGCCCTGCAGGAGCTACTCAGCCTAGATGGCCATGCTGTCAGCTTCTCAGAGTCTTACTTTTGTCCCAAGGATGGAGGCAGTACACATTTTCTTTTGGGCTGTTGAGTAATTAACAAGAACTGTGAAGTCCATTTTCCCTAGGTGTAGGAATGAATGCCAAATGATACTGTTCTTTCCCAGGCAGTTGTACTGTCACCTCAGCAGGGCTGGACAGAAGCAGCGACAAAGTCTGAAATATAAGCCCTCACTGGAGATAGAGTAATGACATTATGAATGGACCAGATGTGACTCTGCTCTGCTACGTACTACAGCACTGCCATGTGCAAAATCCAGAGAGACCTTCAGTGGCTCAACAAAGGTGAACCTAGGGACTGATATCTGGCAGTGTAGAACAGAAAACTGGGGATCCATTTTCCATGTGGCTCATCCTCAGGACACTGTGGAAAATGGATCCCAAATACAACAGCCAATAACATCTCAATAGCAATTGTCTGAGCTGATAAACATGATATTCTTATAGGAGGCAAAGCCTGTTGTTATTTTGTTATTACCATATATTATGCCATTTCAGAAAAATTATAAAGCTGCAATGCCTTAATAGATCTGACTCTTTCAGCAGGCTGTTGGTACCTATTTACATCTGTAAGACAGAAAAGGTTCAGCTCTGTTCACATTTAAATGATCTGCAATCATGTTGATAAAGTGTGTATATACATGTGACAATCCACAGTACTTACTGTACATCTGCCATAAGCTTAAGCACATTATATATAGTAGCTTAAAAGAATACTTTACAAGATTTTAAAATCATGGTAGTAATTAAGTTTTATAGTTTTCTGAATTCATAGGTGAGAAAACAGAAAGGTTAATAGTGACTTGCCCAACATCCTACCAAATGGCAAAAGCATGATTCAATACCTGTTTTGTGTCAAGAGTCTGCTATAAAAGATTAAAACACACATAAAAGGGGGCAATATACCCATTAGTTTATACAGAGGAAGATCAAAATATATGGTGTATATTTAAATGTTTTTAATTTATTGCAGTAAAAGATACATTGCCATTAATCCCCCTCCAAATACTTACTTCAACACACTTATCCCATGATTCTTGCCACTTTCTGAAGCAGTTCTGAAAGTCCTCTTTTGTGAGTGTCTCCACAATGTATAATCAAAAATACAGTGAACGCTACTACTGAGTACCATTCAACAGACAGCTTCTTAAAATATTAGTGTGTCCTCATCTATCTTATTCACTGGACCTGGCATCATGTGACTTCTGGTTCTTCCCCAAAATAAAAATGATAATGAAAAGTAAATATTTTCAATCAATTCAGGACAACACGGCAGCCATGACAGTGCAATTAAAGACACAGAAATGGACTTCCAGAACTGATCCAGAAAGTGGCAAGAACAGGATGAGTGTGTGCAAAGAGAGGGGGAGTATTTTAAGGAGGATTAATGGCAATGTGTCTTTTAATGTAATAATTTTTTCAACATTCATCCTATTTTTCTACCACACTTTCATACTACCTAAGAACTCACAATGTTTATTCAAATTCTGAGGAAGCTTTGCTTTCATGTTATTGCTAGTAGAGAACCTACCAACAAATTAGCAAACAAGGTGTACTGGGGAATCATTTATGGCTCCCAAAGCTTTTGGCAATTTCTCAATCAGTGAGTCCCATGATCCCTAGCTCTCATTCCCAATCCTCCTTCTAACCAATGCCGTAAGTGACCTGGATTCCTTCGATGAGACATACATGTGCCTGCAACCTCGAGCCAGAAGTCAGCAGGGAGCAGGAAAAACCATCTGATAAATGCAATGCAGAGAAGCTTCATGCAATGGAGCAGACAAGGACAGAGTCCTGGTGTACACTATTGGTGTTACAATGATGACATTTTCAAGAGAGAAGCCACACAGGGAAGATTACTCATAAAAAAAAAATGGAGAATCTGGTCTCCTGGGAATATTCTAAGCCAGTTTATCTATTACTACAGTCCTGTGCTCCTTAAACCAGTCAGAATAAATTCTGTTGTTGGAGATTCTAATCTTAACCTTCCAGTACATAACATTATACTGGTTTAAATATGAAATGTCCCCCAAAGACTAATAATGTTGAGGGCTCAATCCCAATACAGCAATATTCAGAAGTGGGGCCTAGAGAGATGACTGGATCATAAGGTTGCCACTGAATTGATCCATTGATGAATTCATAGTTGAATAAGCTACTAGGAGGTGGGGCCCAGTTGGGGAAAGTAGGTCACTGGGGGGATTCCTTTGAAGGGTATATACCTTGTCCCCAGCTCCTTCCTCTCTGGCTCTTTCCCTTTTTTCTCTCTGCTTCTCCAGCTGCCATGAAGTGAGCAGCTCTATCCACCCATGTTTTCTCCACTATGATGTTCAACTGCACCTCAGACACAGAAGCAATGGAGCCAGCTGACCATGGGTAGGAACTTCTGAAACTGTGAGCCAAAACAAACCTTTCCTCCTATAAGTTGTTTATATCAGATTTTTTGTCACACTGACAGCTGACTAACAAAAAGACTATCGTCAAAATATGGTAAAATATAATTTGAAGTTCATCATCTTAGCTTCCAGCATCAATGCACATACGAGCATCAACCCTAGAATCATAAAGACCCCATTCCAAACCCTGCTCACCCATTTACTACCCATGTAACCATGTTCAAGTTTTGAGCTGAGTACAATAAGAATACAAACAGAAAGGACCTTCTAAGACTTTGTGAGGACTAACTGAATTAATTGTTAATTTTAGCATTACAGGATAGCTTACGGTATTTTTCAGGCTAAACATGCCGATGTACCTTATGTGCATTATTTCAATGATAATATGCTAAAAAGCCAAGGCCACTGTCGTAGAAAATAGAGAAAGATCACAATGATGTACTGTATTAAAAGACTCTATCATTAAGATGTCCATTTACCCAAATCTATCTATAAATTTAGTACAATCACAATCGTATTTGCAGAAGGCATTTTAATAGCTCATAATTAAAAATTGTAAGTAAATAAAAATGGACAAAATTAATCTACAATTCATGTAGAAATAAAGACAAGACCTAACATAATGCAAACAATTTTGAAAAGAAAAAAGTTGACCTCAATACTTACTATAGAGCTACAGCAATCAAGAAAATGTGCTTATAAAGTTACATCAGCAGAACAGATGAGTATACAAATAGATTCACGCTTTTTACATGCAATCGATTTTTGACAGACATCAAAATAATCCAACCAGAAAACAGTCTTTTCACAAATGATGCAAAAACAACTGAATAACATAGGGGGAAAACTTTTCCACCCTTCCATTGTACTCTATACAAAATTAATTAAGAATGGGTCACAGATCTAATAGTAAAAGTTAGCTGGGGATTTAGCTCAGTGGTTCCGCCACCTGATTTGCAACCACAAGATCCCAAGTTTGATCCCCGGTACTAAAAAAAAAAAAAATTCTATAAAAGTTAAAGCCATACCCATGTATTCTTAACTGGCTTTGTCTCCTCCAGACCCAAAGCTATACGGCTACCAAGATGACAATGCCTGGCGCCTAACGAGGGCCTTTAGGTAGACCCTCTATAGAGTAACTCTGACTGCTGATCACAACTATGACCCTCTTCAGCCAGAAGTAGCCAGACTGGTCTTCACCCTTGCCCCCTCACAGCAGTTAGGGGTACTTCTTCAGAGGGGGGAATATTGCAGACAGGTAAGTTAATTAGATATCGTGTAGGCAGTTAGACAGGGCCAGCCCACTAGGAGGCAACATGGAGGACAGTGAAGACAGACTCACTGAAGGCCAGAATTGTAAAAGGAAATTACCACACCTATGGAGGATGAATAGCAGTTGATTTTCTATACAATCACCTGGGTAGGGGGAACACAGTCTTAACCCAGCCTTTGAGGGAAGTATCCCTGACCCACCCTTACTGAAAATCCTTGTACACCTGCTATGTGACTTGCTCCCCCATTTGATCCCCATTTAATCAATATTACCTGGGTGACTGTACTTGTCATCTTATTGGTTGGTCATGGTTTTGTCCCACCTCAAGCCCACCTTGTAAATTTCCATTGGGTCTTATAGTTTTGTCCCACTTTCTACCCACCTCATCATATGGCTTTGCTGTATAAAACATCTTTGAAAAGTGGGGTGGGCAGGCAACCCACTTTCCAGTCCCCCTTCTATCTCTCTTAGAAGCTTTCTTTCTCTCAATAAATTTTTCCTACTCTTAAAAAAAAACAGTTAAAGCCATAAAACTTCTAGAAGAAACAGTAATTTGTAACCCGAGTAGGAAAACTTTTTAAAACAAGAAAGAAAATAATAACCATAAAATCAAAAGCTGATAATTCCATCAAGTAAGAAACTTATGATCACCATATGATATCATTAAGAAACTAACACTGGGAATGAATATTTGCCCAAAAATTCTCGAACAAAGGACTGATATACAGACTATATAAAGCATTCCTACAATTCAGTAATAAAAGGATAATTCATTTTTTTAAAAGGTAAAAGGATAGACATTTCAAAAAGAAGATCAATATTACTAGTGGAAATGGCAAAATGTATAACCACTGTTAAAAAAAAAAGTTCAACAATTTCTTACACAAAAGTCTACCCTATTATTCAACAATTTCAGCCCTAGACTTTTAGCCAAGAGATACAAAAACATGTCGACAAAAGACTTTCACAAGAATTCTATAGCAGCTTTATTCATAGGAGTCCCAAACAAAAATAAGCCAAATTTTTTATCAATCTTTGGGAAATAGATTAACAAATTATAATAGCATATTCATTCAATGGTATACTACTCATCAATAAGTGGGAATGAACTATTAATATTTGCAACTGTATGGATGAATCTCAGAGATATGCTGCTGAGCAAAAGAATTCAGACACAGAATACTGTGAAAAAATCCAGAAATGAGAGAGTATAAACTGTGTAATTCCATTTATATTAAATTCTAGAAGTTAAATGACTCTATGTTGAAAAAAATCAGAAAAAATTATAGAGACTTGTGTTATTCTTGCATTTTTTCTAATTTAGAAATTATATCAAAATTGTATCAAAAGTTACAGAAAAATAACAATTATTCATTATTAATAGCTCTACCAAGCTTCCTCCAAAGGCTCTTCTGCTCATTATACTAGGGAGTTTCCCTATCCAACTGTAATCCCATGATGCACCAAATCTCTGTCCTCACATCTTCCTCTTCACCCCTATTCCCTCAGAGACTTTAGTCCTTCAAAACATTAACATTTACCCCTTTGGATGAAAGCACCCTTCAATGTACAGTAGTCTCTTCTTTTGTTAAATCTCTATTGCATACACTTTATATTTCATTATATTCAATGGTTCCTGCATGTTAGATGTTTCCTAAAAAAAAAAAAAACCCACAATTTTTAGAAATAAATGTCTTTTGTGGCATATTAATGTCATTACTAATAACATTTTTCATTTCTCAGCTATGATTAGAGTTCATCTCTGCCTCATAAAAAACAGAACACAGAAAAGAAGGGAAGTGAAGAATGTGAGGAGAAAAGATTGACTGGTTGATTGACAGATTCTCCTAAAGCAAACAGAAAGAGAAAAGGGTTGGCGGGGGCGGTTAAAAGAGATTAAAACTGACTGAGGGAGGAATCAAACAAGATTAAAGAAACAAACCCAGGAAAAACTGAATGAGATCAGACCTATAACACCATCTAAGAGAAAAACTTAGTAATGCACAATTAAACAGAATAGACAACAGTACACAAATCTCATGTGTATGTGTAGGTCTTAGATAAAGAGGTAGGGAAACCTAAACTCAAATCCTTGTCATAAAGTATTAACCAGCATTGATTAGGCCACAGGGACCTGAGGCTACAAAGCAGTAATTAATAACAAGATGGCATAATTATTAGACTCTAAACGATTATATAGAATTGCCACTAATTCTTAAGGAGAGAAAATCTTTAGTATTCCTCCATTTCCTATTGTGTATCTAAAATAAATCTCCCCAAGGCATCCATGTTTTTTCTCAGATAATTATTTCTAGATACCACTGTCATTTTCCAAATCCCTAAGTGGTTAAGTTCAGTTATGGATTAAGAAATGTTAAAAGAGGTAAATTCTGTGGACATAAGTATGAGAATACTCTCTTCTAGTTCCTTTTATTATAGGTTACAAAAATGAAATGAAAGGAGATATATTGGTTGAAGATTAGAAAATAGAATTTTCAAATCTTTAAGACAGTTTCTCTCCCCAGTTCAGGTTTCCATGGTTTGTGGATATGACAACTTCAATAAAATTTCCTAAGATCTTTTAAGTCATGGAATCTCTACATCTTTCCTATTAACTAGAACCTAATGGGCCACATATACTGATGGTATTGATCCTGATATTGGTGATAATTAATTAGCTTGAGTTTAAGGAGAATAAACTATATGCTTAGACTCTAAAAATTCACTGTCTGTTAATTCAATAAAATTTGCAAGTAGCTTTTCTATTGCTGCATTTAAGGGGTTAGACCAGTATTTTCATCACAGTTCTATTATTTTCCAGACCTCTGGACCAATTTTATATCAGTCCAGTCCATTTGAGTATTATTTATTGTTTCTAGACTACTCCTTTCATAGAAGCTAAAGAAAAAAGCATGTATACATTTGATTTTGGCTCTCTTACCCCTCTTGTTAAATATATTCCAATATTCCTGTAAGCAACACACCCATATCAGGTCATGTGCTTCAGATGCTAGAAGCTAGGCCCAAATATTGAAATCCTCTTCACCTGGCTACATGACTAATTTAGGGATAAGTTTATGACCCAACTAGAATAAGGAAATACAATAAGACTCTTGGGAGGAGATGGAGAGATCTTAGAAAAGGGAACCTTAGACATGGAACATGAGATCTAGGGCTAAGAAGAGCTAAGAGGAACGATAACCAAGAATAAAATATGCCAAGAAGAATCAGGATGGGAGAGAAAAAGAGAAGGGCTGTCTAGACAAATCCAGTCCCATGACAGGCATTGAATGAGCCCCTGCATCAAACTGTACTTGAAATAAAATCTATCTCTGAATTTTTCAATAACATAAACCCTTTTTCCTTAAGCCAGTCCGAATTAGGTTGGGTTTTCTATAACTTTTAATTTTTAAAAAAATTGTCTGATACAGAAGTGGGGTTTTTTTTCTTCTAAAATAATTTTTGACACAGAAACCATGGATATATTTTTAAGTAAAAGAGTTGATGGAAAAACAGATTTGAACGATGAGACAGATAAGAGACAAATGGCTAAATAAAGGTCCCAAAGCAGGCAGGAGCAGATATATTTAGGAACACAAATTGAAAAATTCATTTTTGAGAGAAGTGGGGCATTTTTTTCTCTAAAATAGAAAAAAAAACCCCAAGAATACAAGAAGCTTGTGATACAGTGAAGATGTGATGCAGAGAAAGATCAGGAAGTACAATAAGGTGACAACTTTTCAGCATATTCAGATAAGAATAAGGAGTACAGGAGAAGAGGCCGTGACGGTATTTTTAAAAGCCTTCATATAAAATATAAAGGGGAATAAACAAGAGTTGATTAAAATATCTGGGAGACAAGAAAGGATTAGTTGAAGTCTGACAGTCACAATGGACATGGCTTTATGATTCTCCCTCAGAAATGGCTAAGCATGCAGTTAAAACAACAACAAGTAGACCAGGGTTTTAGATCAATAGAAGGAAGGCACAGAGAAACAAGGAAAGGGCCTCTTAGTGCCACACCGAGTGTGAGATGACTAAGGATCTCATCCAGGGTGGGTATCCAGAAAAAATGAAGTCAAAAATAAACCAAAGAACCAAATGAGAAGAAACCCAAACAGCTCATTATGAATAAGGCAGGTGGCATCATGGATGTTAACAAGTTTATGATCTGAGAAGAGGCTCTAAGCTCAGTATCCTGGAGATCAAAAGTCCTAACATCAACTAAATTCACAGCTGGAGAAAACAGAAAATCCATTATTTAAGCTTATTACACTTATCTTCCCCAAATTATTTGTTTTAATAGATTCTATTTCCACAATTGCCTTACTAAAGATCTTACTAAATATCTACTTATAAATATCAATAATATCTTATTCAAACAATTTTCTGAAAAAAATAAAGAATTTACATCTTTCCTTTTGAATAGTTAGAAAAATTCAAATCATCAGAGAGAAAAGCAAATCAAAATCTGAGGTTAAATCTCAAGCAGAAGCCAGAGCCCAGGTATGCAAGAGATGCTAAAATGTTCTACCACTGAGGCTGTCAGAACCTTGAGGCTCCTCTCCTCCTCACAAGCTGTGTCGCACCCTGGGTCATGTCAGGTTCCCCTATTGGTGTAAGGCTCTACTATCACCATTTTGACATTATTAATAATTTCATAGCAAAAAAATAATAATTTCATAGCACAGATCCCCACATTTTTCTTTTGCCCTGGGCCCCATAAATCATGTAGCTTGCCCTGCTCATGCACAAAGCACTGTTTAGTCCTGATGAGCCCTGACATGATATATATGAAGATCTAGGTTCTCCCACTGTGCTAACAGTAATTTGCAATGCTTATTTTCATAACAAATCACCAGATGTACAAAATAGGAAAAATGTACTAAAAGCTACTCATGAATATGCCATAATGAATTATCTGTTCTAATTTTTCTAGGTAATCATTATCCAGAAAAGACAATACTATTTCTAAGCCTTACATGTTATAATAAATGATAACAGAGTACAACCTGACCTAGAAACATAGGAAGCAATTAATATGAGGTACAGAACTGGCAAAAAAGTCATCTATTTTTAGAATCACCAGAATAAAAAGAAGATAACATGATAAATGCAGAAAGTATCTGAATCAAACAATTAAACCTTTACAAGAAGGATTTTCTAAAGACAGGCTTTTCAGGTTCTACTGATGAAGAGTTCAATGAGCCCATCTTTGGCACAAATAAAGCAGTTATTAAGGCCTATAACTTTTTAATACTCCCCTCAGCATTTTCTATGATGTCTTATAGAGTAATCCCTGAATATCTACTCTTTAGTCAGTATTCAGTGGAAAACACATAGCAACGACTATGTAGGTTTAGATCAAATCTAACAATCAGAAAATGAAAACATAATCCAAAAGAATTTATTCACAATAGCCACACAAAATGATTAGTGAATTGAGAAATGATCTACATAAAGAACATTTGCTTATAAGGGTAGTAAAGGAAAACATAAATAGATTGAAAGACAGACCAAAACCTCACTAAAACTACAGTATATTCTTAGAAATTAATGTACAAATTTAATATGAATCTGATCAAAATCCAAATAAGATATTTTATAATCTGGCCAAATGAGTATTAAATACATCTATGCATAAATAAATAAAAATAATCACGAAATCATTGATAAAAGTTCATCAGTAAGACATTTTATATTAGGGTAGGAGATACACATTTTCAGAACAAAATGCACAAACAAAATTTGAAGCATCATCTTGTATGTGGGAACACAAGAAGATTGTACACTGATTTTCAACAGAGAGGAACAATCCTCCTAAGAGGGAAGGGTATGGAGATCTGCAGGCTGTGTGTTTTGTTATGCTAATCAAAAAAGAACCATAAGTTTAAAAAATGAAGAGATATATTTAATCTGAAGGAAATACAGGTGAATATTCACCTGATCTTAGAGAGTAGGTCTTTCTTACATAAAAATCTGGGGGGAAAAAAAGCATATGAGAACCATTCATATACAATTAAAAACCTTTGTGCCATTCAAAACAATATATTCAAAATGGAATTATTGGGCAAAAGACAAAATGGAGAAAATATTTGCAACAAATATTAAAAAATCATATAAATCTTGTAGATGTTTAAAACAATGAAATCAAATATAAACAAGTGAATATTCAGTTAGAAGAAAAATATAAAAATAACAACAACATAGGCCAAGCATATCTAAAGTATACCTTATTACCTCATTTTAATTCTTGCAATGCCTTAGAAAAGGTAGGTTTTAATGTTATTGTCATTGTTCAAGCAAGGACACTATGGTAATTGCTCAAGATCACACAAGTAATAAATGGTAATGAAGTTGGATCATATAAGATACACCTTAGCTTGCAATATAATCGCCAGAGTAGTAGCTATAAACTTCCATTATAGTTAATGATTTTATTAACATTCAAAGACATACACAAATTTTTTTTAAAGAGGAAAGATTTATTTGGCTTATAGTTTGTAGAGGTTTCAGTCCACAGTTGGCTGGTTCTAAGGTAGGGTGGCATGGGAGGGGGGCATTACAGAGGAGAAACAGTTCATGGCAAAGCAGGGCAGGCAGAAGGCAGCAAATACACTGACAAGTGACAAGCAATAATAGCAACTTCTTTCTGTCCCTTTTATAGTCTATCTAGGCTATCCACCCCACCCCATAGGGTGGGTAGCACTCACTCCTAGAATTATACTGAACAAATCAGTGGACTAATTTAATAATCATACACCCTTAATCCCAGCATCACACAATCTAGATCCAGCCATCTCTGACAAAGCCCCACCCATTATAAGAGGCTTTGAGGGGGACATCTAGACACAAGCCATAACATTCTGCCCCTGGCCCCTCAAAGACACCTGCACATCCTTTATGCAAAAGGCATTTAGTCCACCTCCAAGAGTTGCCATACTCCTAACAATTTCAGCATTGTTGAAAAGTCTCAGTTCAAAGTCTCCTGAAATTTGAGGCAAACTCTTAGCTTCAAGCCCCTGGAAAAATGAAAATAAAGTTAAACACTTTCAAGATACAATGTCACAAGATAAATATTACCATTCCAAAAGGTACAAATAGGGGAATACAAAGGAATGGGACCAAAGCAAGTCCAAAATCCAGCAGGGCAAACTTTAAGTCCTGTAGTTCCATGCCCAGTATCTGAGACAGTCTGTGGCAAGATGTGAACTCCAAACAGTTGAGGTGGCTCCTCCTCTATGGCACTGCCAGTGGTTGTAGCCTTCTTGGCTTCTCTCTGGGGCTGGCTCTGCTCTCTCCTTGCAGTTTTCCTCAGACGATCCACATTTTTGGCTTCTCTAACTCTACTGCACCTTTGGCTTCACACTCAGCTTCACACACTGCCCTCTCAAGGACACACTGCCTGGACTCCCAGGCCTTTTTCTGAAACCTTAGTGTTAGCTTTCCTAATCCCACAACTCTTCCATTGTATGTGTCTGAAAACAGCACCTCGTGGATGATGCCAAGGTCTGCCACCAGCTGAAACAATAGCCAGGTTTCCTCCTCTTTTGTCTGTCAGGGTCGATTGGCTAGGAACCAAATACAGAAGAAAAACTTCCCTAGGCTGGTGCCATTCTGGAATGTGATGCTCTGGGGCTCTCTTCTCAAAGTAAAGTCTTCCACTTTTGTAATTTTGATGCTGAAAGGTGGTGTCCTGCTGTTTCTTGTGATGCTCTCAGGCCATCTTTTCTATAGTCCTATTCCTTCTCAGCAATCAAGATCTCTTCTGCTCTATCTTTCCAGTCCACAGCTTTACTGGAACTTCCTTTCTGGCCAAATCACAGTGTTTTACATTATTCTTTCCTCTTGTTTCCCAACATAGGTCTGGCTAAAAGCCCCCGACTGTAGCCATGCCACTGCCTCAACATTAGTCTGCCTTGAAATTTCTCCTGACAAATTAATTAGTCCACCACACTTAATCTCAGTCCCAGGCAAAATCTCTGGAAATGAACAAAATGCAGACAAATTTTCTACTAAGGCATAACACATTGTCTAGACCCTAATAGCCAATGTAGTCCTTCTTCCCAGCAGAAACCCTCTGAGCCTGCTCATTTTATTTTATTCTATTCTATTCTATTCTATTCTATTCTATTCTATTTTTTTCAGTACCAAGAATCAAACTCAGGAGCTTGCACTTGGCAGGCAGGTCCGGCACTGCTGAGCTACATCTCAGGCCCTCCTGAGCCTGATCTTTACCAGCAGCATTTTCTATCAGCATTCTGGTCTTCTGAGCTCTGACAAGAATCTTATATCAAGTGAAGCTTAAGGCATTCCAGGGTTACTTTTTCAGCTGGCATCTGCAAAACTTTCAAGTCTTCCCACAAGACAGTTCCAAAGGCTCCTGAGCCACATGGTAATGTAGTCATAGCAAAGATCCCATTTCTCTGGTACCAAATTTTATCTCAGTTAATTTTCTCATTGCTGAGACAAACTACCCAACACCCACAAGTTAAAGGAGGAAAGGTTTATTTTGCTCACAGTTTATAGAGGTTTCAGTTCATAGTTGGCTGGCTCCAAGGCAGAGTGGCATGACAGAGGGGCATCACAGAAGAGAAACAGTCCATGGCAAAGAAAGACAGGCAGAAGGCAGCAAGCAGCAAGTGACAAGCAACAAGCAATGACTGACATATGCAAATTTAAAACAATCTGATATCATTTTCACCTCTCAAATCATCAGATATTTTTCCAAATATTGTTCATGGTAATAGTACTATAACCTGAAAAATAGAATCCTGAATTTCCAGCACTAGGAGAATGGGTCAATAAATAAGGGTAAAACTAAACAATGGAATATCATACAACTTTTGAAAACCAATTTTTGGGGGAGGGGCAGTACTGGGGAATGAATACATGGCTGTTATAGCAAGCTACAGCCCCACCTTTTCATTTTATTATTATTTTTTGAAACAGGGGCTCTCTAAATCACGATGTTGCCCAGGTGGGGCTCAATCTTGCAATACTCCTGCCTTAGCTTCCCGGAGTCCTGGGATTAGAGGTGTGTGCCACCAAACCTGGCTCAAAAAAGTCAAATAGTCTGAGTATTTAGTGACACTGAGAAATTCTCACAATGTAACATTAAGGCAGAAAAAGAACAGAATTTTGTTCACATAATATTGTCTATAGATAAGAGTTACGTTTTGAAAAAGGACCAAATTATGGATAATAGTTGTCTTTGGGTGATTTTTATTTGCTTTTTAATGAACTTCTATATATTTTAAATTTTCAAATCTTATAATAATATAAAACATTAGTTTTAAAATGTATCTTTATGCAAACTCAAGTGAGTAAAATGTCAAATTGGTCTTTGCTCTTCAGTTCAGCATTATAAGAAGCCTGGAAGTCACCACCCTGTCCTAATAAGTAAAAAGTTGAAGAAACTGGAAAACCAGCAACACACTTCTAAATGACACACAAGTCAAAAAAGAAATCTCAAGAGAATTTTTTTAAATAGTTTGAACTAAATGGCAATGAAAACATAACTTACTGAAATGTGTGGGACGCAGTGAAAGGAGTGCTTAGATGGAAATTTATAGTACTGAATGCATACATTAAACAAAGAACAACAATCTGAAATCAATCTAAGCTTGCACATCCTAGAAAACTGGGAAAAGAAGATCAAATTATATCAAAATTCAGCAGAAGAATGTAAGTAATTAAATTTAGAATAGGAATCAGTGAAAACAATAGAGAAATCAATAATGCCAAAGACTAATACTTTGAAAAGATAAATCCATAAACATCTAACCAGTCAAAAAAAAAAATACACAAATTACTAATATCAGAAATGAAAAAGGAGATCAACAATACAGACTCTATAGACATTAAAAGAATAGTAAAGGAATATCATGAATAAATTTCACAATCTAGATGAAATGGATCAATTCCTTGAAAAACATAATCTGTCAAAATTTACCCAAGAAACACAATCTGAACTATATTCAGAATCTATATCCATTAAATAAATTTAATCAATAATTAGCAAGCTTCAGAAACAAAGCACCAGATACAAATGGGTTTACTCATAAAGTTTAATGTTCTAAACATTTGAGAAAAAAAATTATACCAACTCTATAATTGCTTTAAAAAGATAAAAGCAGAGGGAATACTTCCTAACTCATTATTTAAAATCAGAATTTTCCTAATTTTGAAACTAATGACATTGTATGAAAAGAAAAATACAGAGTAGTATTTCTGGTGAATACAGGTATAAAAGTCCTCAACAAAATATCAGCAAATAACAATGCAAAAATAGCATTATACATTATAACCAAGTAGAATTTATCCCAAGTATACAAAGCTGGCTAAACATTTGAAAAACCAATTAATATAATCTATCACATCAACAGGCCAAAGAAGAAATTACATAATCATATCAAAATGTCTAGAAAAATATTTGATAAATTCTAATACCTATTCATAATTAAAAACTCTCAGTAAACTAGGAATAGAGGGGAACTTCCTCAACTGATAATATCTAAAAAAAATTCTACAGTTAACATCACACTTTATAGTGAGAAACTCAAAGCTCCCCACTAAAATCAGGATAAGCAAGAAAACAACTTTTCACTGATGTTTTGCAACACTGTACAGAAGGCCTATTACTAATGCAATAAGACAAGAAAAAGAAATGAAAGATGTGTTAGCTTTCTGTCACTACAGTGATTATCTGAGATAATCAACTTACAAAATGAAAATGTTTATTTTGGCTCATAGTTTGGGAGATATCATTCTATGATAGGTTGTCGCCATTCTCTTGGGCCTGTGGCAATATCGCACATCATGGCAGAAGTACGTGATGAAGCAAGATTGCTTACCTCATGGCTAGGAGGTGAAAGAGGCAAGCAGAGACCAGAGCCCTACTATCCCCTTCATGAGTATACCTCTAATGGCCTAAAGACCACTAGGCCCTACGTCTTAATGTTTTCATCACCTCCCAGTAGCACCAACCTGGGGATCAAGCCTTTAACACTTAAGCTTGGGAGGACATCCCAGATCTTTCAAAGTATGGCAAAAGGTATCCTGACTGGACAGGAGAACATGAAACTGTTTTAGTTTACAGATGGCATGATCATCTATATAGAAAATCCAAAAGTCTAAAAGAATGTCCAAAATCCAGAACACTTACAACACCCACTGCTGACTGTGATAGGAAGCAATGAGAACTGTCATTTCTTGCCTGTAGGAATGCAAAATAGTGCAGCCACTTTGTAAAATGGTTTGGCAAACTCTTACAAAATTGAACATTTCTTAGGCCAGGGATTTAGCTCAGTGGCACCACACCTGCCTCACAAACTCAAGGTCCTGAGTTTGATCTCCAGTATCAAAAAAAAAAAAATTGAACATTTCCTTTAACCATGATTCAGCAATCATATTCCTTGCTATTTACTTAAAAGAGTTAAAACTAAGGTTGATACAAAAACCCACATGTATGTATAGTAGCTTTATTCATAACTGCCCAACACTGGAAGCAAATAAGACATCCTTCAGCAGGTGAGTGGAAAAGTAATCTGTGATACATCTAGAAAATGAATTATTACATGCTAAAAAGAAATGAGCTACCAAGTCATGAAAAGATATAAAGAAAATGTAAATACATATTACCAACTGAAAGAAGTCCATTTCAAAGCCTACATATTACATGATTCCAACTATATGACCTTTTGAAAAAACAAAACAATGTAAAAAGATCAGTGGTTACCAGGCGACGCAGAGAAGGAGATAACAAAACTACTCTGTATACTACTATAATGGTGGATACATGAAATTAGAATTTGTCCATAACCATAAAATGTATGACACCAAGAATGAACTCACTGAACACTATAGTCTTTGGGTGATAAAGATTTGCCAATGTTTGTTAGTCAATTTAAATAAATGTTCTACTCTGGTGGGGGGATATTAAAAGTAGAAGCAATGCATTTTGGGGGTGGAGGCATCAGAATGCGAAATCTCTGTACCTTCTCAATTTTGCTAGAAACTAATTAAAACTGCTCTAAAAATTAACACATAAAGCAGGGCATAGTGGTACATGCCTGTAATCCCAACATTCTGGAGGCTGAGGCAGGAGGATTGCCATAAGTTCAAGGCCAGCCTGCACTACAAAGTGATATCCTATCTCAAAAAAACAAACAAACAAATTAATGCATATATTTTTTTTTCTTGCTTAAATTCTTTTATTGGTACATTTTAGGAACACAATACATTTACATTTACCATTGGGTGCTTGTACCTGTATATGATGTATCTTGGTTCTTATTTTTTCCCTTTTACCTGTGCACCCTTCACCCTCTCCACCCTTCCCTATTTACATAGACTTTGTTTCCATTTTTTTCTTTTCTCATAATTTTTCCTTTCCCTTCTTTCCTTTCCCCTTCCCCTCCCACTTTCCCTACCCCTTTGGACCTTTTCTTCCTATTTCAAATTATCAATTATTCGTTTTAATCCTTAATGCATATATTTTTTAAAAAATCAAAAGACATTGATTTCCCAGCGCCACACACACACAAAAAAGACAGAAGCAGCATACTTTATTTCAAATGACTTCCCTCTGCTTCTCGACTATGACTATTCCTCTCAGTACTGATAAAAAGAAGACAATATACTGTACTATGCAAAACCTTTTTCCTTCAGTTTCTGAAATTGGCACTAATTAGCTTGATACTAAGATCAAATAAATATAATTCCTTTATACTTTGCATTGCTGATCAGGCCCTTTGGTAAGCCCTATTTACACTTCAAAGACACAACTGGACTATTTCCTATCTTCTCTTCACTAGGCTGTACAATAATTTCATCAAAATGTTAATGCATGGTTGTGCAGAAAAGAACTAATAGAGCAGACCTGAGTCAGTCTTTTCTTCAAAAAATTTCTCTGTAAGGATGGACCTCAGATGTCTGAGAACTCAGAGTTTAGGAGTGTTCCCACCACCACTTCCTCACCAAAAAGTCTGGTTTACTGCAACTAAGCCACTTGTACAATATGGCTTACGCTGAATATCCTACTTCCTTCTGGAAGTCTGAAACTGTGATAGTACTAAGTAGTGAAGGCTTACAGGATCAGCCCCCAGTATAAAGCTGAGTCTCTGGTGAGCTCTACTGAAAGCTGTCTCATGGTAGACACATGGTCACAACTCACTCCTAGAAGAACTGGACTCCAAAGAGAAGACTCTGGGAAGTGAAGACTGGTTCCCTCTGTACTTCATCTTGTGCATCTTCTCCCTTTGCTGATTTTGCACTGTATCCTTTTACCATAATGAATCTTAACTATTAACACACCTATATTCTAAGTCCTATGAGTCCTAGTGAATCACTGAACTTGGGGCAGGTCTTGGAGACCCAATGCCAACAGTCAATTTACATTTCTAAAGTTTTCATTTACAAATTCTTCACCCTTTTTCTTCACTGTTGATCCCTTCCCCCTTCTTGACCTTATAAATTCAATTCAAGTAGCAAAATATTTCCTCAGGAACCAGGCAGCAAATATGTGCAGGCTTAGGGAACATAAGTTTTTCTTTGTAAAGAGACTATATGGATCCTTTTTTAAAAGTCTGAAAATAGTCATGACTTGTCAAAGTTACATAAAAATACAAAAAAAGAAAAAAATTCCCAATTCTTTAGGAGAATAGTCAAAGTTACATAAAAATACAAAAAAAGAAAGAAAATTTCCAAAAATCTTTAGGAGAATAGTATGACAAAGTCACAAGAAGCAGTCAAATAAATCTATGATATAGAAGAAAGGACACAGATTCCGGCTACTTACTGTCAAGAATAGAACATGCTCTAATCTGACAGGGTACTGAAGGGTAGAAAGCAAAGGAGGACTTGGTATTCCCAGCTGGGAGGTGGGCCCACTTGAAACAGGGTGGAGTTAGAAGCAAAAAGCAGCTCTAGCCTCAGAACGGATGAGGCCAGCACTGCTGAGCTCAGATACTCTGCTGATCGGCTAGGAAGGATGCTTATTCCTGAGCATTCCCCCAGAGTTAGCTCTGGGGTAATCTCCCCCTCCCCCTCTGGGTCAGGAATCTAACCCCAGGCCACAAAAGCCAACTAGTAACTTTTGGTTGATTTCCAGTAGCATGTACTGAAAAAACATTTTTTTCAAAGAATCTTATAGCAAAGTATAAGGGACAGAGTTAAGAAAACAGAACATATTTTATTCAGAGAAAATATTGTAACCAGAAGGTAGAGAGTATCAAATAGCTAGAACTTACTCTGAATAATTTATTGGGGTTATTCTGTCTGAAAACAAATGCACACTCTTTTGAGTATCATTTATATTCCCTGTGTATCCAACTCTAGAGAGCCCTTTAGCCAGTAATAGGCAAAGTATTCTATATAAAACAATTTACACACTCTAAAGAAATACAAACACATCCTATAAAGGATGAAGACATACCCAACTATACCATGATACAATTAATTAAAACAGCTAATAACTGCTTTTCCATAAATTCAGTATTTATGAGAATGTAGATAAAAGTTTTATATATATATAAAGCAATTTGACAGACAAATCTTGAACTGAAAAAGATGTGTACAGGTATTTTGCTTTACTCACCTGGGTTTCTATCCTTTCAATGATACCATACTTTCTTGTTTACCAGAGATTTAGAGTGTGTTTAATGTTTGCTAAGCAATCTTCCTCTTAGTATTTATTTTCAAAAATTAATCAGGACCTGGATGGTGATCACATAAGTGTCTGTTTCATACATCTCTTTGTGTGTCATTTCACAATACAAAGCAAGTTTGTGCATTTCACAATAAAAAAGAGAGAGAAAGTGGGAACAACTAATACAAAATGATGGTTCCATCTTGCAGGAGAGGTAGATGAGAGTGCGAAGGGATACACAGATGATCTCCAAGTTCTAGGTGATGATCTATTTTTTAAAGTGTGCGTTAGCTCTTTGGTTTTCATTTTATTGTCTTTCTGTAGCCCATATATACACATATATGACATAGATATATATATCATATATATCTATATCATATATATATATCATATATCATATATATATCATATATAGAAAAAATTATATTAACTCATAAGAAGTTAAAACAAATTTTCTAAGCAATTCCATATGCATTCCAAATGAATTTTAAACTCAATTTTTCAAGTTTCATAATAACTTTCATCGGAATTTTTTAAAAATAGAATTGTAATGAATTTGTACAATCCATAGAATCCTTATTCAAAGATGGAATGCTGAAAATGGCCCTTCAAAATGACGAATGATGTCAGGCCCTATTTATAAATTATGTCCTATTTAAAGTTTTTTCCTTTCCACTTCTACCTGACCCTGGACCTGAACACATGTCAGTGTAGACCCTGAGACTGGTTGCTTTAACCCCACCCATGGAAACTGCTGGTACCTCTCCTCAGAGCACTCCAGGAACACCAGAGCACCCCAGCACCATCCCTGGCTCTCCCACCTCTCTGTACTTCACTGCTTGAAGGCAGGAATCCTGTCTACCCAACTCCTATGCGTGGCACATCTCCTGATATACAAATCCACCTGTTAATAAATCAAACAAACAAACCAGCCTCATCCCTTTGACTTCCCATTGCTCCACCGCGAGACTGCTTCAATAGTGTCAGGCCAGGATTCTCATGCCTCACTGAGGATGAGCAGAGCACAGAGCAACCTAAATTCTAGGGACGTGATGATAAAACATTTTATCCTTGATAAAGTAGTTTTTAAAAAAAAAAAAAATAGGGGCAAAGTGTTGTCATCCCCAGCTGCAATGAAATAACTGGAATTTACTAAATATACCACACAGTACCAAGAGAGTTTCTCAAAAACTGTAGAGGATGTTCTACTTGTACAGCACTTTTTTTTTAATAACAATAGGCACTCTGATGGCAACAGCGCCCTCTGCTGACACTTCACAGAACCACATGAAGAGGGAATGCCCTTGAGTCCATGTGGGAAATCCTCTCCTTAAAGCCTTCTTATTGTGGAGAAAAAAAAAAAAAAAAAAAAAAAAACAGATAAGAAAAGGCAAATTACTTGCATCTCAGTTTCCACACTCCTTCACTGAATGTAATCTCTTATCTGTTCTAACAATCACATAGTCGTGGGGGTGGAGACATAGGAGAGTACAGCAGGGCCCTACCCTCACAACACCTACAATGCAACACTGGAAAAACAGCTACAATCACACAAGAAAAGATACCCTAAAATCACACCATTAAAGTGCAAAAATACACATTCTGCCTGACTGCAGAATGGAACTTTGTCACGTGCTAGCTTCCTGGGATTAGAGAAATAACTGTACTATTTGCTACAGACTCCTGGTCAATATCACTGGTGAGATGAAAGATATTTCACAGGTTTACAATGAAGACTGAGTTAAATAATTAATGTAGACATGAAACTTCAGCAGAAATCTATGAAGAGTGTTCATAAATGTGCCCTATCACTATCATCTCCATCATTATTAAGGGCATATTTCAGTTGTGAGAAATACAATGTAAAATTTAAACAGCATCATGCTATATTTGTTTCCAAAGAAGGCAAGACAGGGCTTGGCTGAAATTACCAGCATTTTTCACAATAGACCTGGCACCTACCAGACTCCCAAAGACTGGTAATCAGGCTAATCTGACATATATATCCACATGTATATAAACATGTATTTGCAGAAAGAATAACACAAATATGTCAAAATGTGATAAAATGGCAAATTCTGTATAAAGGCTGTACAGAAGTGCTCTATAATTGCATATGACACTAATTCAATTCAAGTATCTGGTGAATACTTGGATTTCAAGAATAAGGATATATCTGTAGAATGCCAAATGTCAGAATAAAGGTAAATGACTAAAGTACAGAAAAACCAATTTGGGCTCCAGAAAACATGGACCAGCTTTGAGAAATGGGCAGCTGTTCTCAGGACTAGCCACCTGACCACCAAAGCTGCCAGCCCTGAAAACAGCCCCCTGAAGCAGAGGCTGCAGAGCAGGTTCAAGCCCAGGAGACAGCTAGAGTACCCTTCAGTGCCTTCCTAATTCTGAGAGATCAAGACTCTAGCATCACAGAAAGAACACTACAGAAAAACAAGAAAGACTAAAAATGAAGAGATCTGAACACTAAATTCAGAATGGTCAACAAAGATCAAAATAAACACTCCAAAACCAGTTGATTTTCTAGGAGCTCATGTAAATGCTAAATTTAATTCCATAGAAAACCTGATTATGACTAGGTCAGTAAAAAGGAATGAAAAACATAGACATTCTAATATCTGTGAGTAAAAATGGAAAAACACTAACAACCAAGTACCTGAAACCAGTTGCTTAAAAATAAATATAAGTACGAAAAAAAGAGGGATTCATTGGGATTCTAACATGTTTCCCATTAGAAGATAAATGAATGAAATTTATTATATTAATAGTGTAAAGGAAAAAAAAGTTAATCATCAATAGTCACCCAAAGAGACACTGGTAACATTTAACAACCATTCCTGATTTTAAAAATCATAAAAATCCAACTTACGAATAGAAAGAAACTGTCATAATTTGTAAGGATACATAACAAAAACCTTAAATAAAGCTATTCCCTCAAAGGAGATTGTGAGACTACAGTCCATTCCTCCTCTTTCCTCTAGCTTCCCAACTATGTGGTGAGTAGTTTTGCTCTACTGCATCCTCCCACCATGATGTGCTGCCTCACCAAAGGCCCAAAAGCAACAAGACCAACTGACCATGGGATGAAATCTCTAAAACCATAAGCCAAAATATACCATTTCTCCTCAAAAGTTGATTACATCAAGTATTTCTTTCCTATAATGAAGGAAACCTAACACACGAATGAAAAAATTAACTATATCTACATACAAATATATATCTCAGAATTTGTGGGATGCCACTAAAGTAGTACTTGGGTAGTTTACAGCACTATATGTCTCTATATTACAAAAAAGAAAGTTCTGGAATCAATGGCTTCAGTTGTCCCATTTAAGAAACTAGAAAAAGAGCAAATTACAAAGTAAGCAGGAAAAAGTGAAAAAAATCCATGTGTAAATCAGTGAAATACAAAACAGAAGAACAGAGGAAAATCAATGAAACCAACACCTGGTTCACCTTTGAAGATCAATAAAATTTACAAACTTCTAGCATACTGATCAGAGAAAAAAAAAGAAATTACCACTAACAGAAATCAGGGAGCATCATACAGACTGAACACATGCTAAAAATAAAGAGACTGGATTTGAAGGTATATTACATAGCTACAGTGATTAAAAAAAAAACAACAGTATGGTGCTGGCACAAAAACAAACATGTGAATCAATAGAAGATAGAGGATGCAGAAACAACCCCAGGCACATTTGCCTATCTGATCTTTGACAAAGGAGCCAAAATATGCTGGAGGAAAGATAATCTCATTAGCAAATGGTGCTGGGAAAACTAGCTATAAACATGCAGAAGGGTGAGGCTAGACCCATGTTTTTTACCATGTACTAAAAAAAATCAAAATGGATCATATATCTAAATATTAAAACAAAAACACTTAAAATGGATAAAATTCTTGAAGACAAAGGCATAGGCAAGGACTTTCTCAACAGAACCCCAACTACAACAAGAAATAACATCAAGAATCAACAAACAGGGTATATCAAATTTAAAAGCTCCTGCACAGCAAAGAAAACCAACAAATGAAGAGACAACCCCTACAGAATGGGAAAAAACTGTTTCCAGCTAAATTTCAGACAGAATATGTAATATATATAATATATATATATTTTATAGACTACACAAAGAACTCAAAAAATTAGGCTCTGCAAATAAAAGACCCAATCAAAAGTTGAGCAACAGAAATGAACACCCTTCTCAGAATAAGAAATACAAATGGCCAATATTTACACAAAAAATGTTCAATATCTCTGGCCATTAGAAAAATGAAAATTAAAACCACACAGATTCCATCTTACTCCAGAAAGAATGGCTATTATCAAGAAATCTAATAACATGCAGTTCTTCAACTTCAGAGTGCTTGAGGACCTCACTGTGTAATACTGCAGTTCAGAAAAAAGGAAGAGAGCTAAGTATTTGAGAAAATGCTTCTTTTTGAATTGATGTACAGTCTCTATCAATAACCTAGAAAATGTTGAACATCTTATAAGAGAGAGAGTTCACTGACAGGTGTGTGCTTAGGTGATAAAGCAAACAGTGTTAGAGCAAATGGAAGATTTCTTGGACTTTAGAGAGTTACAGGAAACTTGTAAGTGGGGTTGGTTACAAAATAAAATTGCTGAAGTAAATGCAAAACAAAAGAAATTCTCAGAGAATTCAGAGGAAAAGGACCAAATAAACTAAGATACAAAAAAGGAGAAAAAAAGGAGACGTAAAGGGCCCTTCCAGGAGGTACCATCTAACTATAATAAGAATACCTTAAACAGAGGACAAAGCAAATGAAGCTGAAATAATAATTAAGGAACTAGGTAAAGAAAAATTTCCAGAACTGAAGAATGAAGTAGGCCTGAACATGAAGAAGGCTCATGGGGTACCTTTAAAATGTAATGAAAATAAAACAATGATTAGACATAGCCTGGTGGCTTTTTTAAATTTCAAAGATAAAGAAAAAATTCTGCAAGTATCCAGAGAAAGCAGGTTGCCTGACTATAAAAGGGCAAAAGTCAGATGACCTCAGTTTTTTTTCTACTGAAAAATGGAACATCTACAAAGTTTTAAGGGAAAATAATTTTGAATCAAAAATTATATGCCCTGCCATGTTAGTATTTGTGTATGAAGGCAATGGGAAGACATTCTCAGATACCAAGAGGTTAAGAAAGTATACTGACAAAGAACTTCCTTTGAAAAATTTGCTGAATGATTTATGGCAGCAGACAGAAAAATTATTAACTATTTTAACAACAGTTATTTTATAACAGAAAAATTAAAAAGAGTAGGGAGATAACTATATGAAAGACTTGAAACTGTCAAACTACATGCCAAATATCCAATGTATTGGGCAAATAACTAGTTTTATTTTTGCCATGTAACATTATAGATAAAGATGCATGTTAAGCCAAACATATGTTAGATAAAAGTGCTTTATCACTGTGGACAGGACAAATAAAGACATTCTAAATGTTAATCTGAGAAAATGGGAAAATGGTACTGTATTATTTCCCTTTAAAAACAACTAGCAAGTTCATATACTAAAACTGATTAAACTAAAGCCATGCGGATATTATGAAACAACTAGAAGGTGTAACAGAAGAGAAGTAGAAAATATTACTTACTGAAAATATTAACAAGAAACATGTAAAACTAATATGAAGAAAACTCTACAACATTCCTAAAAGCATACAAGTATTTTTGAAAAAATTGAAAATCATTCAACATTCTTGGGTGGGACAATTTAACAATAAAAAGTCTAACCACCTCACATGACTGTATATATTCAACATAACTGTAATAAAAATGCCAATAAGCAAGGAAAATTTAGAAATCTTCCTGAATCAAAAAGCAAAGAACAACCCTGGGTGTGGCTGTGCATGCCTGTAATCCCAGCACTCAGGAGGCTGAGGCAGGAGGGTTGCTGTGAGTTTGAGGACAGCCTATGCTAGAGACACAGCCTAGCTGTGAGTTCAAAGAAAGCCACCACTTCTGGCTCTAGTGGCATTCTTAACCCTCGATGAAATCTTGCATTACCAACAATGAAACAACCTGACATTATATGCCTTTTAATATGATGCAAAATGAAGTATAGATGATTTCTCCTATTAACTATCCTTACCAAACATGTTAAATCTATGCAAGTCTTTACATCAAACTAAGTTTAGGGGCCGGGGATTTAGCTCAGTGGTTTCGCCGCCTGCTGCCCAAGCGAAAGGACCTGAGTTCAATCCCCGGTACCAAAAAAAAAAAAACTAAGTTTACACGGTACAGAATGATACCAAAAGGAAATAAGACAAATCAAAATAGGAGCATTCATTCTACATTCCTTTTCTGTAACTTAGCTTGAGCTGCCTTCTCTCCTCTCTCTAGCCCAGACTCTGACTTGGCTTTGGCAAGTGTGACAAACACTGATGCACTCACTACACACAGGGGAAAGACTGTTATCACTTTATTCTCTTCCTGGATAGGTCTTACACTGAACCTATTGGCACATTTAAAAATTTCTTTGCAAAAGAAGTAAGAATCTTTGGAGGAGTGGGAAAAAAATAAGGAAATATCAGCAGCAAAGATGAGTAAAAACTACATACAAAAGGTTGACTTATGGTAGAAAATGAGGTAGAGCTAGAAAGCTAAAAATAGTCACTCTATCCAAGGTATCTCACAATTCCTACACTGAGACAGAGTCAGGGAACCCAGTGGATTATAAAGAAACCAGGTAAGAGAATGATTTTAACTCATATATAGAAATTGGTTCCCTATTCTCTACAACCCATTTTTTTTTTTGTACCAGGGATCGAACTCAAGTCCTTGCACTTGTGCAGCAGGCGTCGAAACCACTAAACTAAATCCCCAGCCCCAATCTTTTTAATTTCATAATGAAACACAAATTGAATTAACTTCACCTTTCATGGTGAAGAGATTGTGAAATGTACCACACAGGAAGAAAACTCCCCCGCCATGCATGTCAATGTGGAGTTGGTAGCCATACAGTCCATACTCTGGGTTGTCATCCAGAAAGGGAACATGAGGAGGCAGCTCATAGGGGCTGAAAAAGCAAAGCACAAACACAAATTTGTCAATATCAGAGGTAAAATATTCAGATTGAAAATCCTTCTAAAAAAATTAACATCTGGGCCAGGGATTTAGCTCAGTGGTTCCACCGCCTGCCTCGCAAGAGCAAGGTCCCGAGTTCGACCCCTGGGACCAGAAAAAAAAAAAAAATTAACATCCATGCAAAGCACTGCCTCCTACCAATGAAACACTATAGCAATCCCAATAATCTTCCATTTCAAGAATTCAAAAGTATTACTCCATGTTACTCTTACCAACTTCTATTAAAATAGCCACAAATATGAGTTCCACAGAGGGCCATAAGACTACCACACTTAATGTGTTTCTACAGTTTTTCTACAGTGAATGTTTTTCTGCAGCAGTTCTACATAGGCCACTCCAGCCCCAGTGTAATTCTTACGGCTAGAGGTCGGGAGATATTCAGCAAAAAAAATGCATCAAACAATCTATAGGCTAGGGACCTGGGTGAAGACTCAAGCCAAGATGCACAATGCTTGTTCAATAAGAAATAATTCATCACATAAGTTAACACATGTGAAAGCACTCAGGGGCCCTTCAGACAATAAAAATGGAATAAGACCAATGATGAATGTCACTATATTGTATACTTAATAAATCTCTGCTTTTCTTACTAAAAAAAAAAAAAGAAGGGTAAGAGAGAGTCTACTTCCACAGGGGAAAGGTGACTGCAGGGAAACAGAAAGTATATGCCCCACCTAATAACGTTCAAATGCATTAAAAGACACCCAAACAAAACACATCTGCAGACCAGATTTAGCCAGTCTGTGTGCTTTGCAAAATACAAAAATTCAAGTAAGTGCAAGACTTTGAAGGATAGGGATAGAATCTTGTAGTAATGAAGCATTCCTGCTTATATAAATAATATTCTACTAGGTATAAATTTCTAAACCAGAATAAATAAAGCAAATATATATTCATGCATAATTCAATTAAAAGCTGCTAAATAGTTACACATGTTGGTTTGTGTCTACTGATTAAAAACAGAATATCTTTGTAGCTATTCTCAAGATATTTAGATGATATCAACTTGTAACCTTCTGTACTATGGTAAAAAAATTTAATTCAATGCATATACATACACAGTGGCTGAACCTAATGTGCTCCTCTCCACAAGATGATGGAAATGAAGATTTGCCATGACAAAAGCCAGTTCTTCTTTCTTCTGAAAAGTTAATTAAAAAGAATACATTTTTCAACTGAAATATTTTAATTTTTCACAAGGTCATTTTGAAGATTGTAACACATTCATCTTGCAGATACATCCAGTTTCTTACAGCTATAAGATCACCACAGTACTAAAGCATTATTACTGCTAATATATTATTACTCTCTAATAGACTTATATGTCTTACTGATAGCAGGGTGTATAGTACCAAAAGAATTAACACCCTCATACCTGTGAAATATCAAAATACAATTCTACGCTGTTTTGAACTGTTTCAAAGGTAAGCACTGGAAAGACCTTCACAGATACCAGGTACCAGATTACTTCTAAAAATACTAAACATTACTAGTGTAACTGTTCCTCTCTCAAGTGACTGCTTAATTCTGCAAAGACAGTGGAAATGACCACACACAGCTTCCTCATCTGCCCCTCAGGTTGGACAGCAGAAAATAAGACTATTCAGGAGCTGATCCACTCCACCCGACTCACAGCTGACACTGACTGGTGTAGGGACCCTCAAAGGGTAACCCTGTCAATGCCACTTTCTACTGGCCAGGCAGAGGACAAGCAGATCAACCAGACAGTCCATGTAGCTCTGCAGGTCAACACAGATCAATGATTCAAGTCATGAAACGCAGAGCAAGCAAACTGCTGCCTCACTCACAAGTCACCTTCACACAAAAAGGGAAGGAAAGAAAGAAAAACTGACTGCCACAGTTCACTGAGAAAAGAAAAAGACGCAAGAGAATGATGCCGCATGAAGCTGTAGATCTTGATGCTGTGTAGTCAGTGAATACAGGGTCACAGTGTTATTCTCAGAGTCAAATTTGTGAACTATTCTCTTAAAGCATCCACAGCCAAAGCTACTTACTTAACCCAATCCTGGTATACAGAAGTCCTTCATACTATTCTGCTTTTCACTAAGTGCCCAGAAAATAACCCCCAGAGGAAGGAGTTAGCAATCAGTCTGACCTGTTGAAATAAAAAACCTATATAGAGGGAAAGGATAATTTCTCAGATGCTCAGCCCTGAGAGAGCAGAGTATATCCCACGCCATATCCACAGGTCAGAAGCACGCTTGTGAGACAACCATAGTGAACATCCTAGAGAGGAACTGTGGCAGAAAAAGGACAGTAAAGAAAAAGAAGGAACATGAAATCATTGAAAGGGAGAAAGGGGGAGTCGTATGACATTAAAAGAATAACATTAACAAAACAGGAAAGCAGGAGTGGTTTGTCATCTGCAACAGAAGCAGAACAACAGAACAGAAGGTTATATAGCTAGGAAAATAAAGTTGGTAAAGAGGCAGCTGCTGAAAAGTCTTCAAGGAGTTTCATTTAGTCTCGTACATAACTGTGAGCAAACGTGAGGCAGTGAGGGTGAAACAGCACAGTACACACAGGACTCAATCTTACCTTCCATAGCCCTACCACAAGACCAGGGCTTAAGCTGAAGATCCGAATGATTCTGTCACAGCCAATCATGGTGGATTCAGTTAACTGACTCAGATCATACTGTGCAATTAAAGAATACCATCGAGGTCTTTGAACATCCATGCCAAAGAAAAGACAGAGAGAAAAATAAGATTTCCTGTCTGTTATTGCCAATTCTCATTAGTGTACCTAAAAATGTTTTTGAAGAACAAATTATATACACTAATGTGCTCAAACTAAGTGACACAATCATGGAATAGAGACACAAAAAACTTGTATAAATAAAAGGCAAAATGGAGCCATTTAAATTTCTCATCCTACTATGTTTTTCTTCCCTTCCCTCTTGCTCTTATTGTCAACTCAACCACCTAGTCAGAAGTAGTTCAAGAATCAGGACGGTGAAGAAGTGACAGAATCATCTTCCATACTTTTCTCTCCAAACACCCAGGACAACAGTACAAGCAAAATTCAACACTCAGTATGTATTCCTAATCCAGTGAGTGAAATAATGCATAAGCAAAGATAAAGTACTTTAACATAAAAACAGGTGGTCTCAGTAGGCTATCTGAAAGCACATGTGCCTTTCAAAGTTATTCTCAGGGAAAATTCAGAGATGAGTAAATTGAAACATTAGCAACTGAATTTAAACCAAAATCGGGAGTATTTTCATGAAGGAGACACACTGTGAACTCACAGTCTCAAATGTCTAAGAACAAACACTCAAATGTGTAAGAAAAGACAATTTGACTCTGCTTTCACTGTAAGACTTACAGACACCCAGAGTGAAACATTCTATAAGCACTACAAGTGGTAGACATAGGCGTCTGTCATTCCAGGAACCTAGAGATGATTCAGAAATGAATAAAGGAGATCTCAATTGTCAACCATCAGAAGACAGCATTGGACCAAAGTCCTGCCCCCCAGCACCTAATGCACAGGCCAGTAGGTGGTAAATATGCAGACGTTTATTCAGTAAAAAAAATTTAAATAGTCAGTATAGCACTGTTTCAAAGCAAAGGGAAGGCTATAAGGTATTACAAATTCACAGCTGCTATACTACTGATTTCAACCTTTCAAAAAACTCCTTGTGCTCTCTACTTCCTGCTGCCATGGCATGAACTGCTTCTCCTCTGCCATGTCCTTCTTTCTGTCATGCTGACTTGGAGCCAGCCAACTATGGACTGAAACCTCTCCTCTTTTAAACTTGTTGGGACAGCTCCCAGCACAGAGGAGGTTTCCAGGTCAGCATGCCACAGCTCCCAGTGCAGACGAGACTTCCAGGAAGGCATGCCACACCTCCCAGTGCAGAGGAGGCTTCCGGGTCAGCATGCCACAGCTCCCAGCACAGAGGAGGCTTCCGGGTCAGCATGCCACAGCTCCAAGGGCAGAGGGGGCTTCTGGGTAGGGGTACCACAGCTCCGAGGGCAGAGGAGGCTTCCGAGTAGGCGTGCCACAGCTCCCAGGGCAGATGAGGCTTCCAGATCAGCGTGCCACAGCTCCCAGCACAGAGGAGGTTCCAGGTAGGCATGCCACAGCTCCCAGGGCAGAGGAGGCTTCTGGGTAAGTGTGCCACAGCTCCCAGAACAGAGGAGGCTTCCGGATCAGCATGCCACAGTTCCCAGGGCAGAGGAGGCTTCTGGGGAGGCGTGCCACAGCTCCCAGCACAGAGGAGGTGAGCTGCATGGGAGCCAGCAGCACCCCCCAATCCCCATCGAAATGAGAAGACACGTAAACAAGCCTCAGAACCAGACGTCCAGATCACTTACAGCAACCCCAAAGGGAAATGAGATGGAACACTCTGATACTCAACCACCTGGACTCCCTGAACTAGCAACGAAAGAGGATCTAGAAAAAAATGAAATCAGAAATAATTTCTCACATAACAGCAGAGTTTGTGCCCATAGTGCAAGACATGATAAATAAATCTAGAGAGGACACAGACAAAAAACTAGAGGAGCTGAGGAACATGATGGAATCCCAACATAGGAAACAAATGGAATCCACAAAACAAATGCAAACAGATTTCCAGGAGATTAAAATCTGCACTGAAAGCTTACGCAGAAGAATGAGCCAATGTGAAGACAGAATTTCAGATACAGAAGATAAGATTGCAATTACTGACCAGGAAAAGAAAAATTTCTTTAAAATTGTAAGGGACCATAAGATATCAATCCAGCAGCTGCTAGATGATGTAAAGAAGAATAACATAAGACTGATTGGAGTCAATGAAGAAACAGGAGAGAGTGCAGATGAAATAAAAAAACTGTTCACAGAAGTGATGGCAGAAAACGTCTCAAGCAGTGGAAAAGAACTTGACATACAGATAAGTGAGTCATATAGGACTCCAACTAGCCTTAATCAAAAAAAAATATACACATAGGCATGTAATTTTTAAGATTCCAGAAACCCAACAGAAGAACAAAGTTCTACAAGCAGTTAGAGAAAAGAAACAACTCACATACAAAGGAAAGCCCATCAGAATCACAGCAGACTTCTCAACGCAAACCCTCAAGGCAAGAAGAGGTTGGAGTGACGTATTTCAAGCCCTAAAGGAAAACAGCCTCCAACCCAGATTGATGCACGCTGCAAAACTATCTTTCAAAATTGATGGTGAAATAAGATGCTTTCATGACAAACAGCACCTCAGGAACTTCATGAATACCAAACCAGCACTAAAAAAAATTTTAGACAAAATTCTAGGAAAAGACAATGAGGATTACAAACCCAGGAAGCAGAATGAATCCATCGGGCACAACAAGAAATTAAAAGCAAAGGGGGAGAATGGAACAAAAAGAAAAAATAATGACAATGATAACTCAATATGTATCCGTTATAACTATCAATGTTAATGGTCTCAACTCATCAATCAAAAGAAATAGACTAGCACAATGGGTCAAGAAGCAAGATCCAACAATATGTTGCACACAAGAAATACACTTAATTCAAAAGGAAACTCATAGACTGAAAGTTAAAGGGTGGAAAAGAATACTCCATGTGATAGGAACCAGAAAAAAAAACAGGAGTAGCTATTCTTTTTGCAGAACAAGTGGATTTCAAACCAACACTGATTAAGAGACACAAAGAAGGACACTACATCCTTGTAAAGGGAACAATCCAAGAGGAAGAGATGACAATTATAAATACCTATGCTCCAAACACTAGTGCGCCCAACTATATAAAAGAATTACTAATGGACATGAAAAATCATGTAAGCACTAATACAATAGTAGTGGGAGACCTCACTACCCAACTGTCACAAATAGACAGATCAACCAGACAAAACAAAAGCAATGAAATACTAGAACTCAAATTCTTGAACAAATGAACTTAACAGATATTTACAGAGTGTTCCACCCCACAAAATAAGAATACACACTCTTTTCAGCTGCACATGGGTCGTTTTTCAAAATAGACCACATACTTGTTCATAGAACAAATTTAGGTAAGTGCAAAGGAATTGAAGTTATCCCCTGTATATTATCAGATCACAGTGGGATGAAATTGGAGATCAATAGTAAAAGAAACTGCAAGAATTTCATTAAAACATGGAAATTGAACAACACATTTCTGAATAACCAATGGGTCACAGAGGAAATTAAAGAAGAAATCAGACAGCTCCTTCAATTAAATGACAATGACAATACAACATATCAGAATATATGGGACACAATGAAAGCAGTCTTACAAGGGAAATTCATAACAGTGAATACTCACATTAGGAAAACAGAGCGAGCTCAATTAAACAACCTGATGCTGAATCTCAAGCTTCTAGAAAAAGAAGACCAGGACAAACCCAAAGCCCATAGAAAGGAGGAAATTATAAAGATCAGGGCAAAAATCAATGCAATGGAAACTAAAAGAACGATACAAAAAAAAATCAATGAAGCCAAGAGTTGGTTCTTTGAAAGAATAAAATCTACGCAGTTAGGAATGAAAAGGGTGAAATTACAACGGACCCAGCAGAAATCCAGAGCATCGTCAATACCTACTTTGAGAACCTATACGGCAATAAGATGGAAAACACAAAAGAAACGGACAGATTCCTAGACATGTATGAACTACCAAAGCTGAATGATGAAGACTTAAAAATTCTAAACAACTCAATATCAATCAATGAAATTGAAAACATAATTAAAAACTTAACAACTAAGAAAACCTCGTGTCCTGATGGCTTCACTACTAAATTCTACAAGACATTTAGAGAGGAACTACTGCCACTACTGTTTAAACTCTTCAACGAAATTGAAAGGGAAGCAATACTCCTGAATTCATTCATGGAAGCAAGCATTACCTTGATCCCCAAAGCAGAGAAAGAACCAACCGAAAAAGAGAACTACAGGCCAATCTCAGTGAATATAGATGCAAAAACCCTTACTAAGATACTAGTAAACAGAATGCAGAAGATCATCAAGAAGATCATACATCTTGACCAAGGGGATTCATCTCAGGGATGCAGGGATGGTTCAACATACATAAATCAATCAATGGAATACACTGTATCAATAGAGTCAAGGACAAAAATCATATGATCATCTCAATAGATGCAGAAAAAACATTTGACAAAATCCAACATATATTTATGATAAAAACCATACAAAAAGTTGGAATACATGGTCTCTACCTCCATCTGATAAAAGCCATCTATGAAAAACCAACAGCCAATATCGTACTAAGTGGTCAAAAACTGAAATCCTTCACACTAAAATCAGGAACAGGACAAGGATGTCCACTATCACCACTCCTATTCAATACAGTTTTGGAAACATTAGCCATGGCAATTAGACAACACAAAGAAAGAAAAGGAATAAAAACAGGAAATGAAGAAGTCAAATTGCCATTATTTGCAGATGACATGATACTCTATATAGAAGACCCCAAGAACTCCACCAAAAGTCTTCTAGACTTAATAACCAAATTCAGTAAAGTAGCTGGATACAAGGTCAACACACAAAAATCAATAGCTTTTCTCTACACGAACAATAGCTTTCCTCTATTTCACTGAGACAGAAATAGGGCAAACAATTCCTTTCACAACAGCATCCAAAAAACTGAAATACCTAGGAATCAATCTACTGAAAGAAATCAAAGACCTCTTCTCTGAAAACTATAGCACTCTGAAAAGAGATTGAAGATGATATCAGAAAATGGAAAGACATCCCTTGCTCCTGGGTAGGAAGAATCAACATAGTGAAAATGGCCATACTTCCAAAACTGATATATACACTCAACACAATCCCAATTGAAATCCCAGCAGCATACTTCACGGACCTTGAGAAAGCAATCCAAAAATTCATTTGAAACAAGAGGAGATTCAGAATAGCAAAAGCAATTCTAGGTAACAGAGACATGGCAGGGGGTATCACAAACCCCAACTTGAAACTATACTACAAAGCTACTGTGATAAAAACAGCATGGTACTGGCAAAGAAACAGACCTGAAGACCAGTGGAACAGATTACAGGATGCAGAAACAACTCCAGACACACTCAGCCACCTCATCTTTGACAAAGGAGCCAAACACCCTCACTGGAGGAAAGATAGCCTGTTTAATAAATGGTGCTGGAAAAATTGGGTTTCAACTTGCCAAAGAATAAAACTAGACCTATTATCTCTCACCATGAACTAAACTAAAATTGAAATGGATTAAGGATCTAAATATTAAAATAGAAACGCTGAACTGGCTAGAACAGAGGCTAGGCAGAACTGTTGAAGACACTGGTGTAGGAAAAGATTTTATGAACGAAACCTCAGTTGTCCGTGAACTAGCACAAACAATCAACAAGTAGGATCTCTTCTTACTAAAAAGCTTCTGCACAGTGAGAGAAACCACCAGCATTGCGAAGAGACAACCCACAATGTGGGAAAAAATTTTCACCAGCTGTCCCTCAGACAAAGGTCTACTATCTAGAATCTATAAAAAACTTTAAAAAATCAGACCTCCCAACTGTAAAGACCCAATCAAAAAATGGGCCTCTGAAATGAACAGACACTTCTCAGACAAAGAAGTAGAAATGGCAAATAAACATATGAAAAAATGTTCAACATCATTGATCATTTCGAGAGATGCAAATGAAAACAAAGCTGAGATTCCATCTCACCCCAGAAAGAATGCCTCTATCAAGAAATCAACCAATAACAAATGCTGGCAGGGCTGTGGGGAAAGAGGAACACTGCTGCACGCTGGTGGGAGTGTAGACTGGTGCAACCACTGTGGAAATCAGTATGGAGATACCTCAAAGGGCTAGGACCGGAAGTCCCATTTGATCCAGCTATTCCCCTGCTGGGTATCTTCCCCAAAGAATTAAAGGAATCATACCACAGTGATATATGTATACCCATGTTCATAGCAGCACAGTTTTTAAGAGCTAAAACTTGGAAACAGCCCAAATGCCCATCAACTGGAGACTGGATTTTTAAAAATGTGGGGTTTTTTAATAAAATGGAGTACTACTCAGCCATAAAACATGAGAAATTAGAGACATTTATAGCTAAATGGATGCACATTGAGGCGATACTCTTAAGTGAAATAAATAGGACACACGTGTAAATACCAAATAGTTTTAGTGTGAGAAACTGAAAGTGTAAATAAGGACTAAAAGGTATAATAGATAATGTGAAATAGGAAGAAAAGGGGCAAAGGGGAAGGGGAAGTGGGAGGGGTAGAGGAAAGGAAAGAAGGGAATGGAATTAATATGAGAAAATGAAAAAGTAGAAACAAAGTCTTTGTAAATAGGGAGGGATGGAGGGGTGGAAGGGAGGGCAGGGGAAGGGGCAAAAAATAAGAACCAGGAGAGACTGTAAAGGTGCAGATTTCCAATGATAAATGTCATTATATTGTATAACTAAAATGTACCAATAAAATGATATACAGTTAAAAAAAAAGAAACTCCTTGTACTAAGATCTACAATGTGGTTAAGGTGAAGTGGTCAGTGAGCATGCATATAATATATAAGCCTAAAATTTGCTCAGCTCAGTAGAATGTACTTGGAAGAGGATGAACACAGAGCTAGTGAACTAATAGTGGATTCAGAGGAAACTAAAGTGAAACCTTAGCTCCAATCTAAGTGACAGCACACCATCACAGACTGGTGTTCTCTGTGTGTGAAATCATCAGCCTCCTTGCACATAACAAGTGCTCAAATAGTAGTCATTGTCATTATCATTATTAAGGTGAAGAAAGGAGGTTAGGGATGTAAAGAATCCTCTTCTCTCACTTTTCAGTGTTTTCAGACATGGAAAATACTCATAAGTCTGGCTGTGGAGCCATTTAAAGAGATTTTGAGGACATGCAGAGCCTTCATTTGCTTTGGTCTTGCAGACCACTAATGCAGGTACTGGGGCTGGCATGTATACAACCACTCTCACAAACGTGGGGGGGGCACAGGATCAACTGTACAATGGAGAACGAGCAAAGAAGAAAACTTGGGAGTCCATCTATAAAGGGGCATTATAGGAAAATTCAATTTTAAGTTACGTCAGTGGGTCTTTCACTGTTCCTGCAAAGATTCTCAACGAGGAAACAAAAGAGACCCAAATAAAAGTCAAAAGTGTACCAAAAAAAAAAGTGCCTTCTCGGCTGTCACACATTTTAGACAAGGACCTTCACTCCTCCATGATGAATGTGTTGGCTCACAAATTTGCACTGAAATGCTGATCAAAACAGATTCCTGAAAAACACTTTTAGTGTTGTTTAACAAAGTTGATCAAAGGCCAGCTGAAGTCAATACAGTTTTAATGAAAACAAATTACATTAAACGAATCTCCCAATGAATTTTCCAGCATTTGTCACTATGGTGTCTACTGTTCCTGAACTTGATGACAATTTTTAACTTAATCATAAGTGTGACAAATTTATTTTTCTCTATTCTACAATATCAGAGAATGACAGAAAAGTCTTAAAGATGCAATCAAACTAATTTGTACTTTTAAATTACAAATGCAGTGCTATCTAATATTTACATGTAAGATGTTCTCACTGTCAGTTGTGCGGACAGTACTTACCCATTTTTGGCAGGGGCTTTATATCGTTCCATAAAAACTGGTGTCGTACCACACAAATTCAAGGTTGACAAGGTAGCTAAACATGGCCAATCTGTGCCATACCACACAACAGTAACAGATGTATCATTTAAGGAAAGATCAACATGTGGCATGATATATTCTCTTCCACTCTTTTCTTTCAATATAATTGCCCAACCTAAGCCAGATATTCTGCAGAAAGAAAAGAAAGTTAAAAATGTTTACTTCATTGCAGAAAAAAATCCTAAAGGTAATTTTATCTATTATCTCCAAAACATTTATTTCCTTAAAAGCCAAAATCCAAATTCTCAAAATATGGCCAACATAATTTTCAGTGGACCAACGGTTCCCTCTTTAGACTTTCCCTTCTCACCTAACAAACACTCACTATACATCTATGATGTTCCAGGAACCAGCAATGCACCAATAAGTAAGGCAAAGATTCTTCCCAGGAAGAAGAATACCTTGAGCACCCTTTATTTACTACAGCAGATCACTAGCCTACTCCTGCTTCATAAATAAGGCCATATATAAGAAATAGGAAAATACTGTATATGATATAAATACACAAAAATATCAGAGACAATCCTACACAATCTAACCTGTATATCTGTCCTACGTACATAACTCTCTCAGCTGATACTGTCATTCTTTTCTAAAGTGGTTGCAAGCTGAAAAATTTCACAGTTCTGTTCAAGAGCCTCGCAAGCTACTGTGCAAGAACACACTGCATACCTCAGGGCCTCTTTGGTTTTCACGGGAAGGCCTGTGTAAGGGCTGATAGGTTTGAGAACCTGGGCTAGTGCTGCTTTCACAGATGTGATTTGTTTTGTGATATAGGTTTTCTTCCAATATCCAGCTTCCTTATCCTCAACTGATAGTAAGCTCACAGACACAGTTGTCTCCTCCATTGAATTAACTTTCCAAATAGATCTTTTAGGTGAAAATGCTATTGAGTAGATTCTGACCCAAATAAAACTGGGGGAAAAGGAGAAAATACATTAACTAAGAAACACTGTCTAATGTAATAGTAATATATTAAATTAGAAATGCACAATAATTTTTAAATAGTCCAATTACAAGAGTAAGTCAAGCTGAACATTTACGGTTATTCATGTGTTAAAATGAATTGCAGTTTGAAAAAGTATTTTAGATTCACCAACCCCAAAAACACACTAAAAAAGCCTGTTTCTACACATCAAGTTTAAAGTGAGCAATATCATGTTATTTGGGATTGTTCAAACCTCTGCCTTCCTATAGAAGGTCTATACAGTATTGTACTAGAAAAACAATAGAAAGTTTATACATAGTGTGATTCTTTTATATAGATAAATGCTTTTGAAAAGATCAGAAAAGACATGTAAACAAAGAAATATTAACAGTGAATAACTGAATTATACATCCATCTTGTTTCTCATTTTTAAATTTTTCAACAATCAACATGCATTGTTTTCCCAGTTTTTTTTTTAAATGAGCATTTGTAATAACAATGACAAGGTTTTTTGAGTACATGCTATTTGCTGAGTGCTGTTTTAAGCACTCCATAAACATTAAGTCATTCAATATTCATAACAAACACATGAGGAGCTGTTCTTTTGTCCTCATTGTACAGATGATGTAAAGTATTCTGGCCCAGATGAGTGCATGCAAGTATGTGATGGAACTGGGATTTGCAGCCACGCAGTCTCAACGAGAGCTCACAATCTTCACCCCAGTGCTTCACTTCCTCTTCAAAAACATAAAGAATTGGGTTTAAAGAAACTGAGTAAGTTAACCATATTCCCAGTCAATAAGTCAATTGGTGGAATTCAGATTCCCCTTGGACAAGGTCTGAGCTCCTTTCACTCACTGCTACCAACAGGTCATGAGAAATTCCCCATACAGGGTGGGCTTAAAGCTGGACTCAAGGCTCCTCAATCTCAGCCAATATTTTCCATGGGGGGGAAAGAATTAACATTTAGGGGAAAGTGAGGCAGAGTTTGAAATTAATTTCCTAATCTGAAAGGTGAAATTTTCATAAATAAAATATAATCATTTGCCAATTTATGTCTCCACATTTCTCTTTAGAGAAGTTTGGCTGCTGGGAGAAAACAATCCCCTAATAAAGAAGATAATTCTGAGCTCCAGAAGTGTGCTAGAGACACTACAGGTACCCAGAGAGAAATAATCATTTCATTTGCTGCAGCAGGAAAGGATCTCTCCTCAAACACAGGATTTCAGATTACATCTCCTTGATTCAGACATTACGTGATTTCTCAGCAAACATGAACTCACATATATCACACACCTATTGACTTCTCTTTCTGGTGGGTTTTCTCAAATCATTCCTCACCCCCACAAAATCACTTCACACTAAGTAGTTGCATTATTTATATTTTGAGTTCAGAAATGTCAAATGTCTGGTCGTTCATATGTAAAGTAGATTAGTGGAGTCATATGATTATTGGAATCCATGTAGGAAAATCTGAAACTCTTTTACCAAAGTCTCTTGAATAGACACTTTTTAAAACTCCCTGTGCATAAAAGCTTGCTCATGTTTTGCTCTGGTTTATTTTTCTCAGCATCTCATTCTATTTAAGTGTTCCCTGCTTTAGCAAGACCTTTAAGGAACCCCAAATTTCCCACATCAGCATGACCAAACCACTGCTAATGCTGATGTAGTCCTCACAAACTACAAGAACGACACCACCATGGAGAGGGATCAGAGCAGTCAGCACACTGTCAGCAGCTGTGACTACAGCCCACCCTGTATGAATGATGAGCTACATTCAGATATATCACAGTTAATTTACCACAAGTGAACCCTAAAAAAAATCTTATATTATGGTATAAAATAATGAGCCAGGGATATAGCTCAGCAGCACGGCACCTGCCTGGAAAGCATGAGGCCCTAAGTCCAACTCCCAGTACGCCCCTCCAAATATATATACAGTATTAGGTTGTTCCCCTTGATTGTTTATAAAATAAAAATGTAAAAATATTAAAAATGTTAAGTTTAAGATGCTTTTTAACAGTATCTTTGAGAACTCTTCACAACACTGCAGTTTTGGACATTGGCCAATTTTCCATGAAAAAAAATCGCTCATGTATTTTGCTTTAGTGAACATCTTCATCTCTTTCTAGATGATTAAAAAATTATCTACATTCATTCTAGAACTACTGTCAAAAATAAGATTTTTTCACTCATTTGTGAGTGTTGACATGGATGGGTGGATGGAAAGACATTTTCCACATAGGAAAGATCTTTTTTTTAATTAAGACAGGAAAAAACACCCTTTCCCAACCACAGAACAGTATATGTCCCCATTCTGAGTAGGAGATAATTGAAGACAGACTCAAAGGGAGAAAAGCGCATATTCTGAGTTCCTTATTCAATTGGCAGACACATAAAATCAAAGATGCACTGTATTGGTAATTTCAGAACTTCACTATTCATTAGTATGATCTGAAAAATATTTAAAATGCAGACTCCAGAGCACTAGATTACAACCTTCAGAAATGCAGGCTAGGAATCCAAGTTTTAAAACTTCTGCAGCTGGTTCTGATTCAGTCTTGTATGGACTGGAATTTGAGAACCACTGTACGATGTAACAGTCCTTGCCCACTGTCTTAGTAACTTTCTCATCACTGAGACACAATATCTGACACCCACAACTTTAAAAAGGAAAGGTTTATTTTGTCTCACAGCTTGTAGAGGTTTCACTTGGCTCCAAGGCAAGGCAGCATGGCAAAAGATAACTGCTAATGGCATGGCAAGTGGGAAGCAGAGAGAGATCAAGGGAGGATGCCAGTGACCCAACTTCTCCCACCCAATATCACATTATCTATAAATTCATCAGTAAGCTAATCCACTGATGAGTATCATGTCCCCATGATCCAATCACCCCCTAAAGTCCTACCATGAGTGCATTTTGCATAAAGATGCACATGAGGCTTTGGAGGGACATTTAGATATAAACCACAACATTCTCCCCTGGCCCTCAAAAGACTCATGCACATCTCTATGCAAATGCATTTAGTCCATCTCTAAGAGTTGCCAAAGTCCTAATAGTTAAGTTCAAACTCTCCTCTGAGATTTAAGGCAAACTCTTAGCTGAGGGCCACCATAAAAATGAAAAGAAAGTTAAAGACTTCCAACATACAATGATACAGGATAAACATTCCCATTCCAAAAGGAAGAACTAGGAGGATAGAAAAGAATGGGACCAAAACAAGACCAATCAGCTCCCCAAAGCCCTACATATGAGTGCATGAGGTTTTGCAGGGACATCTAGACATAAACCATAATACCCACTATGTTCCAAAATTAAATAACATTACAGCCCTTTTGCTGTTATTCTTCATTTCTTCTTTCCCTTGTCTATTAAAACCACCATTAAAACTTGCATTCCCTCTTATTTGGAGTTTTCCCTAGTGGTATGTAGGTTCTATGAAGGATTGATATTTGTATAATCTTGATGTTGAATGAGAGAGGAGTCTAAAAACCTAAGATGTTCAGTTATGGGTACAAAATGCTCACTGGAAGAAAGATTCCACCATCTCTCTACAGAAGAAAAATTTCTCAGGTGCAGATAAAGATCATGAAAAATAAAAAAGAAAGAAAGAAAAAACAGTGGCACGAGTTTCTCTTCTTTATTCATAGGTACCCAGGGAGTGCAGGTAGGACTGGCTCTCTGCTTCCAAAGGTAGCCCCAGAAGACACTCAGGACCTCTCTCTTCCCCTCCTTCACTCAAGAAGCTAAATCTATTTAACCGGTCCCATTCTGCTTCCTCCTCTAGGATCTGCTTGACTTCCAGAAGAAACCACACAATCTGCTGTGGGAATTCTGGGCCAGGAACAATGGGACAGGGCCCTGCAGCATGCTTGAGATCATACTGGTAAGTCTCTCCAGTTCTGGGTAAGCACAGCTAACACTCCAGGGCAGCACCCCAAAGCTGCACTCTTCAACAACTACAGCTTGATCATTTTCAATATATGCAAAGAATATTCCTTTCTTTGAGCATATAAATGCAATTATCTGAAAATATCATATGACTGCATACAGCACTAGACATTGTGCCTAAAAGTACTATTAAATCATCTTAAATTTTAAAAATAGAGGCTTTATTTTTTCATAACTTCTATAAAACAGTCATTAAAATATAACAGAGAGATTTAGTTTTCTCCTTACTTGTCATTAGCCAAATGATAAAAGCGCCTGTTCACACAGCCAACACACAGAAGGCTCACAGCATCCAAGTAGGAAAATATCTTCAGCAAGATTTCTGAAGGCATTCTGAGACAGAGAGGGAAAAATCAGACAAGTGGACCAGTGCTTAGTCTACAAATTACCCAGAAAACAACCAGCTGTTCATCTCTAAATAGAGACCATAAACAGACCCCTCCTATATAAGAGTCAAGCTATAACCTCAGCTTCAATTATTTTCTTGATTAAAGTTTTCTGGTTATTACAATTCTCATGACATAACCAGGAAGGAGACCCAAGGGCACAGAATGATAACTTCCTGAGCATTTTAATAATGTTCACAAACTATGAGACAACAAGCAGGATTTCACTGCCTCTCTCAAGGAACTATGTATTATTCTTTGGTGAGATAAAAGAAAATAGTTAAAATGGCTAAGATTAAAGAGTTCTACATACTGTTCATAGGGTTGCCTCCAAGCGGGAACAATCAATGTTTAAACCTATATTAGACCTATAGCTTTCTCTGAATGCTAGTTATTTCACATTCATAGTTTCACATAGTTATTGGGGTTGGTGTAGGGGATGACAGGGAAAGAGGAAGGTGAGGAGTAGGAAAAAGAAGTTCAAAGCATGAAAATTCTGCTTTAGGCCACTGAGCTTCCTGAGACATGCTAAGTTAATTTGTGCATGTTCATTTCCAGGACTACGGAATTCAAATATGAATATGTTCTCATCACAATTTCATACTAGAGACCCACTCCAATTTCTTGCCTCTATAAACCCCATCCCTGCCCAATCCAATGGAGATTGCTCATTTCCTCCTGTCAAACAACCTGTCCTCTGGGTCCCCACCCTCATCCCCAAGTACTTCAGCCTTCCATTCCTGCCTCTATCTTCTGAATCATTGACATCAGCATCTGAAAACTCCCCCCAAATATCTCATCCTAACATTATACTCTTCCCTTGATTCCTCTGATCCCCAAACTCTCTCCAGCTATCCTACAACCTCTATGATACCTTTTTCACCGCCAAACTTCTGGGAAGGAACAAAAGAAAACAAAAACTTGCCTATATCTTCTGCCTCTAGGTGCATGACTCTAATTTTTTGTTTCATGTATTTCAGTGTGAATCTCTCCATTGACCTGAGAAAGTTCTTCAAGGCTATCTACAGTTTCCCTGCTGTCTCTGCCCATTCTAGCCGGAGAGGGGATCACTCTTGTTTTTACAGCAATCTCTTCCTCTTCTGGTTTACTCAATACTCCCTCTCCTGGACTTCTTGGACCTTGCAGGTCTTCTCTGGCTCTTTAGTTGCTTTTCAGCATCCTAGTTCCTCCATGCTTACTCGAGCCACCTTTGCTTCTCTTCTCCGCTCTTTCCCCAAGACCCTCTGTCCACTTCCAGGACAGCCAACTCCCTGCAGATTTCTCCTTGAATGAGACTCATACCCACTGCCACCTGGCATAACTCCTTTCCCATTATTGTGACTCTTCTGCTGCTGACCCTGATTCTTCCCCATCCCAATCTGCTGTACCTCCATTTACTCATTGGTTTAACCCAAAAGTTTCAGGTTCTTACTTGATATCTGTCTTCCCCTCATACCAACATCTAGTTCATAAGTGAGTGATATTTGTTACACCTTCAAATACAACCAAATTTGTCATTCTCTCCATCTCCCCTCCTTCCAGAGGAAAGCTGAAGGTAAAACAAGCAAATTAGATAATCAAAGGCATCACATTACACTATAAAGTACAGCTCCTCCCTGAAGCCTCTAAGCTCCAACCTTTGGGCCCCTGACCTTCCTTCTGCCTGTACCTCACTACCACCCAAGGCCTGGCCCCACAGCACTTTGAGCACTGCCCTGATCTGCACCTCTGTGTTCCGGCTGTGGTACAATCTTCTCTAGGCTCTTCAATCTCAATCTTCAGTTCTTATCCTTAATGTCACCTCCTTAATGAAGTCTTTCCTTACCATCCTACCCCATTATTCTGCACTATGAAATCCATTTGTTTTCTTGACACCATATACCCAAATTTTAATGATTTACTTTTTTAAAATCTGTCCTCCTCACTAGTTCATCCACTTAGAACACAAGAAAGGAGTCAATATTTCTCTACCAGCACCAAATAAAGCATCTTATCAAGTAGGTCATCAAACATTGAATGGCTACATTAACAAAATTAACAAAATTTTGCCCTATTTCATATATCAGATTATTGTATGACAGATTCTACTCCCAGAGTAAAGAGTTTTAAAACTTAAATTCATGTCCTTGAATATCTTTTCTTTGCTTTACTTTGTATAAACACAGTAAAATATGTACATTAAAATGAATATATAAAAATATGAATACCATAATTAAGCTAGTTATGATACAGTATTAAATGTTCAGAACTTGAAAGCAGGCAACTTATGTTTGATTCACAGTTTTGCAACACTTAGACTATGTGGGCCTTACTTCCTCCAGTGTAAAGTGTCTCTCTATAATAATACCAAGTTTGAAGGTTCCACACAACGCTCAGTACACAGATGATATTCCATAAATGTTACTACAATACAAATCTACAAACACCTTACAACCAATTTTAAATAACTTTTTTTTAAAAAGACTGTATGGTGCTAAGGGTTACCATATAAAAATTGTGCCATGAAAGAACCAGGTCCCAAAATACTGAAAGCTAAGAAATTCAAAGGTCCCAAGCTTTTCAGAGCTTTTATTTTAATTCCTCTTTTTCCTTTTTCAAGGGCTTTCATCAATTGAAAAGTGAATTAATTTTCAAGAACATTTTAATAAGAGGAAAATTCAACTACTTGCCACTTTCAGAAGTTTGGTTTCATATAACTAGTCTAATAAGGATAATGGTGACAGGCTTATGACTCATGTCAAACTTTCCGTGTTGTAAATTCTTCCTACACAGTCCTATTTTTAGAGAGCTCAAAATAGCAAGCTAGTATACACAGCATAATAACTTTCTCTAAAAACTGCATGCCTAGAGTCCCCCCCACACCCGCCATCCAAAGCAGGCCACTTCTGCTACTTACCTATCCAAATACACAGAACAGTTAGAGGGCGATTTCTCGAAGTGCTGGCCTCGTCTGGCATATTGCCTCAGAGCTGTATCACCTGCACCAAATTTGACACCCCGCCCCTTTCTGAAAGGAAAAGTGAGAAATTCAAATTATATGATCAGCTGAGGTGAATTATCTGTTCTTCTCGACAAAGTTCTAAAGGATTCATAAAGTCAAAGATTACTCACTGCGAAACTCCATCTCTGGAGAGATCAAGGGAAGAAAGTGAGGAAGGGAGGGAGAAAAGAGAAGGTGAAAGGAGGAGGCCGTGAAACTGTAGTGTCCTAGGTAAAATATAAAGCTGAAGACTGGACTCTGATGTGTTTGCAACCTAAAGTTTAACAGGAGCTCTCATTAAAGGCTGTCACTGTGTCAGAGAAGTGCTACAGAATGGAAACAAAAAAGAGAAAGACATATATGTATTGACTGGATGATTTTGACAGTACAACAGAAACCTAGTAAAGATACCATCATTTTTAAGGACTTCAGATCTGTGAACTAGAACTGTCAACACAATCTGCAACTCTGCTGATCTTTCAGGGATCAGAACTGGTTCCAACTCTGGCTTTGGCAGGCTTAGCCATAGAAATACCAAATAGCCACAATTGTTTCCTTACATTTTAACATCTCATATTCAATAAAATGTATTTGAAGGGCCAGGAATTTAGCTGAGTGGCACGACACCTGCCTTGCAAGCGCAAGATCCTGAGTTCAATCCCTGGTACTGGGAAAATTAATTAATTAATTAATTAATTTTAAAAATGTATTTGAATTCCTTACCTTTTTATTTTACTGATGTATAAAATAATAGGACATCTTACAACTAATAGCTTTTTAGATTTTATGAACTAAGGTATATTTTATGCAGTTAATCTTTTTCAGGTTCTCTAAAATAATTTTGTTAAGATCAAACTTCAATAGTAGCCTGAAGGGGATCTGAAACATTCAAGAAGTCATAAAGCCCAAGACTCTCATTTCTTGGCAGCATGCCCCTCTCCCCCGACCCCCACTGCCCCATGGAGCTCCTAAGTGAATTATTTCTCTTCGAAAGATTTTGAAGCTGCTCCTTTAATCTACAGCACACAAATAACAGGTATTGCTCCCACTTCCAACCCAGCATGCTATGTGACTACAATCTATAGTATATGTTACCCATATGCACCATTCACCAGCAAAATATGTATTTTGTTTACCAAGAATTTAACCATGCTGAAGCTGTGTGTGGTAGTACACACCTGTAAGCCTAGTACTTGGGAAGTGGGGGCAGGAGGATTGCCATGAGTTCAAGGCTAGCCTGGGCTACGTAGTGAGTTCAAGGCCAGACTGAACAAAAATAAAAGAATTTAACCATGCTCAGTATTTTGTACCAGGCTGATTCCCCAGATGTATTTGAACTAACACTCAAAAAGGATGTGGGCAATAATTGGAAACAAAAGTAAGAGGTCCTAAGAACTTCAAATGAGGGCTGATTAACCCTCTAGTCGCTTAAGTATCAATTCCACACATAATGGATCATAACAGAAGATGGCCCTCAACTCCAAGCATATTCTGCCATTAGGAGACATGAGAACCCTCACACAAAGCCTCAGTTTATCCAAGGGTGACAACACAGCCTGGTGCCTACTGCAGAGGTGGTATACCATGGTGTTTGTATGCCAAATCACCCAGCAGCACCTATTTGCCATGCTCAGTAAGCACAATTTCCATGTGCTCTGAGCAGGTGGCAAATGAGTTTCTCTTCCTTCAGTAGATTTTCCTCTTTAGAAACAAGCAGAATGGCTGGCACCTGGGGAGCCCTCCATAAATACTACCTACAATCTGCATACTGGTATCTCTCAACATAGGAGCGGCTGAATAAGGTAAACTTCCCCAGATCCTGGAGAGTAACAAATGAACTGCAGTGAAAAATGCTGGCTACAGAGCCACTCCATTCCAGCTCTGGAAGAAAAGGTTCAATGCACTTTTTGTCTTATCTGACTTCCTAGTCACTGTTTTCAAGTTACTCCAAAAAGATGGTTCTCAACCTGCACCCTACAGAGCAAGAAGAGGGAAAGAGCACGGGAAGAGAGGTGGATTTAAACTTTTCGAAATGGCCCCTCCCTTAAATCAGAGAACTCTGTGTTATGTAAATTCTACATTGACCTATATTCAAAGATAAAATATCTTCAATTGACAAAGGTTCTTAGCATTTAAACTTTAAGTAAAAGGAATTTCTATTACTCTTCCGTGAAATAATAATAATTTCAATAAGTAGATCCTAACTGTGACACTTGGACCTATGGTTCTATGAAGTGTTGTATCAAGAAGTCTGTGAGACCATCCATACACTAAACACTGTATGAACACTGAGTGATGTTTCTCACTAATATATACCATTGCTTTGAAAGAAATGAAAGCTACTGTTTTAATCAAATATAAATTTATCTTCAAATCATTACTAAATTAGTGACAGCTTTTTGTCATTATGTATTTCCTCAATCAAAAGATGCTAGAAAAATAAAAATTATTTTGCCTTAGCCCAGCCCAAGACAACCAAAGAAAATTATCAATTTTAATCTGACAAATTGGCAAAGACTAAATAAATGATAAAGACATGTTGCCTGTGTTCCACCATTCTTCCTCATTTCTGGGAAGTACAAACCTTATGAAAAGCCAAATCTGGCTGGTGTGATCCAAGATCCTTAAAAAGCACACACATTTTTTAAGCCAGGAATTCCACTTCTAAAATACACTCAAGGTCAAAAAAATATATATATATATATATTTATATATTTTTATATATATTTATATATTTGTATATAAATATATTTATATATTTGTATATATATATTTATATATATAAATATATATATGCCCAGATGGTTCACTCAGGCATGTCCACCTCAAAGTTGTCTTCACTGGGAAAAAACACTTAGAACCTGCATAAGAATTAGTTATGTTAAATGGCCTCCACAGTCAATTTTCAGTCAATGAGAATGCAATTTCAACACAGGTGAAAGTGTTTGAAATAGAAACAGGTCCAAGTTGTCTTGCAGGTATCTGCATGACTTACTCCCTCACCTCCTTCAGACACTCACTCAAATACCACCATCACACTGACACCCACCTTGGCTATGCCACGTAAAACTGCAATCCAGGTCCTATATACATACCCTCTCTGTCCTTTTGCTCTTTTTTTCTCCTTAGCACATAACACCACCCAACACTGTCTTGTTTATTATCATTGTAATGTAGGTTCCACATGAGCAGGGACATTATATGAGTTTTGTACAGTGCTAACTCTTCAGCACCCACAATATGTCTGGCATGCAGATAGCATTCAATATACATGCTAAATTTAAAAAGTGTTAAATGAAAAAGCAGATCATATCAGTATACACTACAAAAGCTTATTTTTGTACTTCTCTAAAAGAAAAAGTAAACAGCATACAAAGAAAAGTTCTAAAAGGAAAGACAAGGTATTAACACTTAACAGAATTACAAGATTGATGGTGGCGGCTTTTAATATTCCATGTTATGTTTCTAATTTTTCTTAATACACTGAATACACAATAAATTTTGGAGGTGGTTCTTGCTTTAATTTCAGAACTGAGAGCCTCATGTACAAGAAGGTTAGGAGCCAATGTGACCCACAATCCTTTAGACTGAAGCACTGGTTCTCAGAGTAACCCTAAAGAAATTGAAACTGAGTCCTTCACAACTAATGCCACAAGTCTGCAGCCAACTCGAAACTTCTTACAAATCTCTCACTTCATCTTAAAAATTAGTGCAGGTATTTACTGCATTCTACACAATAATTTATCTTTGCTTATAAAAATTACCATTTAAGCTACTTAATATTTCCCTCCAAAGCCTTTGTATTAATTTTACATGAGAAAGAGGCCCTACGTATCCCTACCCACTGCCACCTATCCTTTTGAGAAGCATAATGTTAGAATGATCAGCTATTTCAAGGAATACATACTGGCACAATCCAGCAAGCTCTTACTGAGAAGATTAACTTATATATTCAGAATTTATGAAAGCCTATTGGGAAAGCTTACATGAAGTGAATAAAGTTACCTGTTTTGTATATATATCTGTGTATAAACTATATATAATATTAGTGGGAGCCACAAAATCCAGCTGTAACTCTCTAAAAGATAATTTTAAATAACAGGTAAGTTCTATTTGGTACTATTTTAAAAGAAAAAAATGAAAGGTACCAAAGGCTCTTCTCTAATCTGAATCTCTAATCTAATAATAGCAAATGAATATACCAACATCTTTGACTAAAACATTTAACAGGATTTATTCAATTCTACAAATACTTCTTAAAGACATACTCTGTAAAAGGTAATGTGCTAAATGCTTCAAAACGTCTGCATCTTTCTCTACTTAATCGTAAAATAAAGGTTATTTTTATTACAAAGATATCTGAATACTTTAAAAATGTTAAAGTTTATTTTGTGCTGTTTTGTTTGTCCACAATTGAAATAGATTTCATGTAGTCCCTCATTTCACAAATAGTACTAAGGCTCTAATTAGGCCATTAAAGAGACTTAAAGTTCCAAGGTGAAGGCAGAAAGGCCCCAAGACCCTCATTTCTTATCTTTCCAGAGCTCATTTTCCCTATCTTGGATTTTTTTATATCACATCAATGTAACTTTTGGCACTATTGAAAGTACAATCCCATTTCTCCCTAAAACCAACTGCACAGTGCTAAGGACTCGCATTCAACAAATTGGTAATGGAGGGGAGGGGGGAGATAGAATTGAGATGTGTTAGGTACATGTGCCAATTCCCCACAGTAAATGTAATCACTCTGTATTGCAAGCGTGTACTAATAAAAATGAAGTTTTTAAACAAATAGAAAAAAACAAATTAGTAAATTAAATTGCATGCATGTCCTCTTATAGTCATGTCTAATATTCTTTAAGTCAGATATTAGTTAGTTTTAAAACACTTTTTAAGTGACATATTTTTCCCTAAAAGCTTTAAATAAGTTCAGTATTTTAATATCTAATTTCTGTGCCTGATTTTTAGTATCTAGTAAATCAAATCAATTAGTCTACGTAAAAAGCTAACTTGATATTTACTGCTAGATTTCTTAGAATTTGTGATATTTAGACACATTCATATTTTGTGTTAAAGATGATTTATTAATATCTAATTTCCCGAAAAGAGCCATTAAAAAGTCACCTTCTTAAACTATGCAGTCATTTATTCTTAGCAGCTGAATTTACCAAAAATTTAGACACGTTCAAATCACAGGTTGAAATGCAAGTTCCCATGGTAGGCATAAATGACAGGCACTTTAATTACATCATTCCACCAGGAAGTGCACTCAACTCATCATATAAAAAGCATTCTGCTTCACTTTAACAGCACTGATTACTTACTTTAGTAAAAGTGACAAATTGATTTAAAGTTCAAACTTCCTATTTAAAAGCCAGTCTTTCTCTTCTATATAATAGAATTTTTGCAGGCATTGCTACAATTTTATAGCACAAGACTTGCGGTTTGTCTAGCATATAGCTATTCAAGCAAGAACTATTATCGAGCTGGGCACGGTGGTGCGCGCCTGTAATCCCAACTATTCCTGTAATCTCAATGTGGGGTGAGGGGGGTTGAGGCAGGAGGGTTCCAAGTGTTGAAGCTAACCTGGGCTAGTGAGACCCAGTCTCAAAATTAAAACAATTTTAAGAGGGCTAAGGATAGAGCTCAGTGCTCCCTAAATTCAAATCCTAGTACTAACAGTAATAATAATAATAATAATAATAATAATAATGATAATAATAATAACAACAACAACTATTACAGGAAGGAACAGGGCTGTGCTTTTGAAACCAAAGTAAATGGGGTTAACAGAGACTTAGGGAGGACAAAAACAGAATCCTAGAGATGGGGGTAGGGAGAGACTTTAGTTGAAACAATATAGAATCTTTTTTTATGCTTAAACATGGACATTTACCAAAAAGCAAAATATGGATGACTTTTTACACCTGTAGATCAAGGAGTTCAGGAACAAAAACACAATCCTCAAAAATATAAATTCTTAGCCTTACCTCCACCTGGTTAACTAGAGTAATGGGTACAGGGCTAGAAATATCTTCTGATAAAATGAGTGGGACTGAGTAACCACTACCATATGTTGATATTTTAACACACTGCCTCACTTTACTTTAAATTACGCTAAAGATATTTCTGAAAGAAGACGCAGCCTACTGCTTCCCGCCCCTTTCCCATCTCCTCAAGTTGCCTTCTCTCCTCTCGCTGTAGGAGAGGACGACTCTTCAGAGCCCCTGAGAAATGGCAGAGACAAAATAGGTCCCCGACACTTAGGCAGGAGACATGTGGTGGAGGGTGGCGAGTTGAGCACCAAGACGTGGCTATCTAGAAAACAATTTGGCCGTGCACAGAGATACAGACGTGCCCAGAAGCACACGCCCCACCCCCACCCGCCAGGAGTCCGCTCCCGGAAAGGTGAACGTGCGCCCCCGGTTCCCGAGTCGTGGGCGGAAGAGAAACTCGGTAAGTTCTGTATGGGTATAGTCTACTTCTCTAAGCCAGTAGTCATTGAAAAAGACGCAGTGTGACTCCAGTTCTAGAACCGCGACTAGACTAGTAGCAGGGGCGGAGCCCAACAAACTTTGGGACTGGTCTGGGAAGCTCGCCCTCAGCGCCTCGCCGTTGGACTAGGGGTTGTCGATGCCAGGCAGGTACAGGGGATTCCTACAGGGCGTACTAACAATAGACAGACTGCGAAGAATACTCCTGGGGAGCTACTCTACGAAGCCTGGAAACGACGTTTCCAGGGTGAAATTTTCTTCAGTTGTTCTTTCGACCTTTCCCGCGTTAAGGAAAAAAAAAAAACTGAGTCACGTGCCAGAGCCGGACCAATAACACTCGCGAATGCGAGGCGAGGCCTGTGAGGGGCTACCTCATAGACGGACTCCGCCCTCGGGCCCTGACGGTCACCTGAAACGGGAGGCCCCGGTGCGCCCAGCCGCAGCCCCTGTTGTGCCCCAGGCCGCGCCGCCGCCACGAAGGGGTTCCCGCGGCTCTCGCAGGCCCTGCAAGCGGTGCCACGGGGGCGGACCGCGTCCAGTCGCCATAGAGACCTAGCTGATACAGCGCAGGTACTAGTCCGCTCCGGAAAACACCGCCCCCGGGCCCTCGCGCGCGTGCGCAGACGGGCGACAGAGCTCGTACATGCGCACTAAGCATTCCGGAGAGCAGTCCCCTCTCTAGCCCTGGAAACCACTTCTAGACACTTCCGGGGCCGGCCCTGCTTTAAGGACGCCAAGGGCGCCAGTCTCCATAAAGCCGGGGAGTTTACGACACTCGCCCCTGCTTTGTGGCGACCCCGTTCGCCCTGTTGGCTGTTTGGGTTTTTGAGAGAAAATCGAAACTCAGAAACCAAATCATTTGCCCATAAAGTATAGCAAAGCTAAATAAGACGAAGGACTTCCCAGATGGCACAATCCTCTTCAGAAAAGTCACTAAAACACGCAGTTTTACAGCTGCTCATTTAACTTGTGCAAGGTCTGGTTGAGGTGCCCAAACACTGAGGAACAACTTCAGCCACAAGGCCCCGCCCAATGCAGCTAGAAGGAAGAACAATGAGTTCGAAGCTACCCCCACCAAGGCGTCTGGGAAGTGTCAGGGAGGTGTCAGGCTGACGGGCTCTGGCTGCCTTGCATTGTGGGAGGTGTAGTCCCTCCTTCCTTAGGCTCTGCGCCCACTTGGTTAAGTGTAAAGTCCTTAAACTCTGCTTCCCAGAATGCCTGGAAGATTCCCAGGCTGCTTTGCGAAGGTATGGCGGGGAAACTGCGAATGTCAGCGTGGGAGGTAATTCGGACATTTTAATTCATATAACAAGAGGACAAAAGGAAGATGAACATTCTCTCAGGAGACTTTTTGTCACTATAAACCTAAAGCTCCTGTAATGCAAATGTGTGAATTTCAGTACGTATCTGGCTGGGTGGTAAATCTTTGCTGACTCTAGTTAGCATCGTCACTACGCTGAAGTTTTCTTTAAACATGATTGGTACTTTTTTACGAGCTATACAGTATGCAGAAAAGCTGCACAGATCCTCTGGGAGACGATTGTTGTTGCCGCACTTTGCGCTTAACAAAGCTTGCTTTACGACTGAGCCCAGTTTGAGATGGGGGCTTCGAGGCCAGAAGAAAATGGTGCTATCTGGATCTATCTTTGGAGTGCCCCAGAAAACTATCTGGACGCAGGGACCGCGACCCCAGAAAGCAGAGGACAGCCGCAAGCAAGTATCTGTACACAGAGGTCAGAGAGGGGAAACCGCTATGCCAACGACTCAGAAAGGTAAAAATATTTGTAGTGTCCAGTCCTCCATCCAACCTGACGAGACCTGCCAATGACCTTTCTTTGTCCCAAGTTTACAACTAAATTGAGAAGTCAGTTCACACAAATTAAAAAGTATGTCCGTTAAAGACAGTTTACAACGGGAGAGCATAGACCTACAATTTCACAAATTTGAACTCGGATTTGAAAGTTGACTTTGATTGTGATATAACTATTACGTTGTGTCTAGAAAATTTTTATCAACTTGTGTTATAATACATATATGTGAAGAGTAATTGTAGTATAAATAGAAGAGGTTATTCAGTCATAATAAGGTTTTGTAGTTCAGCTCGATAAGATTTTCTATTGAAACACTGATTTTATTTCCAGATCCTGAATTAGATATTATAGACTACAAAATTAAAAATGTCTAAACATCCGTTTTCCTCAGACACTTTAGGTGCGGTAATAGAACACACTGAGCGGGGGGGGGGGGGTGAAATGTAATTTTCTTGGGGAAAATGAAATGTTTTCACAACTATTTAAATTTTTTATTTCTTCATTTTACAAGTCATTTTAAGAATATAACAAAAGGAGGCAAAGAAAGCAATTCAGACCCCCATTATTATACCACACAAAGATGACATTTATATTTTAGTTATTTCAGTGTATATACTTTTTCATTTTTAACATAAAAATTGATATCCTATCAGTTGTTTTGTAATCTGCTGAGTATGTTAAAAATATAATCCAAGAGGCTGGGGATTTAGCTCAGTGGTTTCTCCGCCTGCTGCGCAAGCGCAAGGACCTGAGTTCGATTCCCGGTACCAAAAAAAAAAGTATATATTGTTGTTCCCAGATCGCGAGGTCCCCAAAGACCACCAAGGAGCCGATTCCAATGCAAACGCACTAGGGTCGTTTATTCAAGCTCGAGCAGGGACTCTCATCTGACACCGACGCAGCGGGTCAGGATTGACAGCCCCGACTCTAAAACACCAGGGGTTTTTATAGAGGTTACAGCAAGGCGCGGGGTTTCAAATCACACGCACATCATACGATTGGCTAGCATTTAGCAAGTTTAAACCTAATTGGTTGGGCCTTGCGCGCTGAACTGCAAACGGCTGCTCAAGTCACCGAAAAGAACATCTGGGATACTGGGGGTATTGGGGTAACTACTGATTAGCTGTCGCAGGCCATGAGAAGACCATCTGGGACATTGAGGGAGCTACTGATTAGCTGTTGCTAGGCTAGTTGCTAGGGGACTGCTGAACATTATCACAGGCAGGTGGCCAAAGTACATCTTGTGGTTTTTCTTGGAACTAGAATTTATGTCCAGGCCACCTTACTCTAAGATGGGGCCAAATTTTAAAATGGAGTTACTCAGGTCTCACTATATATATATATATATATGTATATGTATATGTATATATATATACACACACACCCCAAGATTTTCATTATGATAGTAATTCAGCACAAAAGAACAGTCCATATGCTGAGGTGAAAGATATACAATTATCAAATGACATGTGTGTTGAGTCATTTGGCTGAAGCAACAGAGCTGTTTGCACTGCAGGCTGGGCCTTCTGCAGAGCCCTTTCCTTTTAGACCCCGTCCAAAGGTGACAACCTTCCTTCCTAGCAGCTTAGTGAATTAATGGGAAGAGTATTCCCAAGTATAGAATATGTTGCCTGTAGAATCCAAAAAGTTTGATCAAGCATTATGATGAGAGCCAAAGGATGCAATAGTTTGTCTTTTACTTGGAATAGGATCTCCCAGCATGCCTCAGAGAGTTTACCCCTGCAAGTCTCACAAATGGTTTGCTGAGTCTCTGAATCTTATCAAGCCCATCTCTCACATTTGGAACACACACCTTACCAAGCCCTCTGACACACTTAGCACTTGTTCCTTAGCGCAAATATGGTGACATTGATATAGTAGACAGATGTGATATTCTTCTGCTCAATGTCCAGAATAGCATCCAAACAAAATTTTCTGCAGTGATGGAAATATTCTGTATTTTTGTTGTCCAGTATCATAGCCACTGGCCACAAGTGGCTTTTGAGCATTTGAAATGTAGCTAGTGTGACCAAGGAACTTAATTTTAATTTAAAATTAAACTTATTTAACCATAAGTGGCTAGTAGCTATTCTACTGAACAGCCCAGGACCAGAAGGTTTCAGTTCCATAAGACTATATATAAAGAGACTGGGAGAATTATCAAATCCTAGACAAGACCACAAATACTGCTCTCTTTCATGTTGCTACTACCACTGCTGCTGCTTTTCAATAGAGCTATAAAGCATCCTTCAGCATCAGTGCCAAGAGCCTGTGTTAATGTGCTCCCATGATGTTCTCATATCTGGCATTGCATTTATGTGGAAGCTACCGCTTGGTTGAGATTGCATTGATCTACATTTATTCTCTAGCCCTTACTTGGTTTTTGAAGGGGAAGACTGGTAACTTACATAGGAATACGTCAGCAGGCACCACTCCTGTATCATTAGGTCATTAAGAGTAGCACCATCTTTGCCATTCCTTCATAGATGTAATTTTTTTTTTTAATTTACTGTCTTGATCAGCAAGAAGAATTTCAGTGGCTTTTATTCAACTTTTTTCCACTATGATAGCTCTTTATCTACCTCAAAGTAAAGTAGGGGTTATGGTTGTTGCTGTTATTAATGACTATACAGTATCTGTTCCAGTTATTTGGAAATCAGGGAATTGACTACCAGCAAAATCCCTGGATCCAGCTGTAAGTCTATTACAAGTGACTTTGTTACATAGCCCCCCACACACCTAACAGGGATTTCACTCTTTGGATGACTCTGGATCCTTGAGAATTTTTGTTGGTGTAGACTCTGTGCCCAAGTTAATGGCAGTAGGTCCCTTTACTGAAGCACCAGTGGAATCATCTTCCTCACGTTGCTCAGAAGGAATGGTCCTTCCTTCAGTAAATGGCTTCCAGGTCTGGAAACTTGTTCAGGACCAGAAAGTGTGGCAGTGATCATAACTTTACATTAGAGCAATTGCCTTCAGCCTCTTGATTGTTCTTAATTAATTATCATGATTATATAATTGAGCAGTATCCTCAGCTGCCCATTAGTCTTGCCCTTGGGAACACCATGTTGTAATCATCTGTGGTGCTCTTTACAAATCAGACACCCTTGGCTGCCACTCATCCTTACCACTTATTAGCATAGTTGTACCTACCTGGCTTCTGAATGTTAAATACAATGACTTTGTCTGTCTTTCAGGATTCTTTCATCTTGGAGCTGTGAGGGAATCGTGCCCTGTAAAGATGTACTTATGGCTTCCATTTGGTTTTGGCAAAGTGTCCTCCAACCAGCTAGGAAATGTGGTCAGCTAGTGGGTTTTGAGGCTTTCCATCTTATATCTACTCTAGTGTGTCCCCTCTCAGGCTGGTGTGCCTTTCTCCAATTTGCCATGTCAATTCGGTCATTTTCATTTTCACTTAATGTGGGCCATCATCGTTTCCAAGAGCAAACCTAGCTGTATATCAATTTTCTAGGTGCTTTCTTCATTGGTAAATTCTTCATCACTAAGTAGGGTGGCGCTCCGCCCTCCATGCAGATCAACCTTCACTTTGCCAGTAGTCTGATCCTTGATAAACTTTTTTTTTTTTTTTTTTTCGGGACTAGGGATTGAACCCAGGGCCCATACTGAACTATATCCCCAGCCTTTTATTTACTTTTATTTTGAGGTACAGTTTTACTAAGTTGCCCAGGCTGGGCTTGAATTTGGGAACCTTCTGCTTCAGCCTCCCAGAGTATTGGGTATACAGGTTTGTGCCATTGTGCCAGCTCCTTGATGCCCTTTAAGGGACAATCACATACTATGTATGTTCTCCAAGCTTCTTGAAAGTATTATCCCTTTCTTCCCGTCTCACACCCAGTTGTGTTGTCCTTGGGCTGCAGGAGAGAAAGGTGGAGAGACTTCCTGTGGGGAGCACATGTCTTGCTAGGCAGAAATTGCCACCTACTCATCAAGGAGGAAGACATGCTGACCTTTAATGAAGAGGAATAAGTCACTTCTTCAAGCTCAGAAGTTTCAGAAGAATCTGAAGATTGCATATTTTTGAGAACATTAACCTCAGTATTTCGGTACCAAGCTTTAGGTTTCCTTTCCTCCCAAATCAAAACCTAGTCCTCACATAGAAAATTTGATAGGCTTGAAATACTGGGCTTTCTGCTGCTCTGATGCCCTGGGCCTGATCCACACCATTTTCTTCCTTCTGAGTGCAGCCCATTAATTTTTTGTGGCATCAAGGGAGCATCTGCCTTTCTCTCTTCAACTTCACTGGGGATTCCCCTTATCTTCTCAGCGTCCTTCCCCATGTCCCATCCATACCCACTGTCCTAAAATTGCTTATTCCTCCAAAATTGCCAAAGTAGGAACTCCTAGTGCCTTCTGTCTTACCAGGATGGAATATTCACCAGTCCTGGGTAACAACGCAACAGGTGTAGTACAGCTGCATGTTTGGACTTGTTAATGCTCCTTGTTGCTAGCAAGTATCTAGTGATTAAGCTCCAAAGTCCCAATTTGGAGCTGCTTTATCAGACCATTCTTCATAGTACCTCCTGTAGCTTACCTTGCCAGGGACATAGACACAGTGAAATTTAGGTAAAGAAGTTTGTTGTCGAAGCACATGTTGAAGGTCAGGGGAAGCAGGACTGGGCAGAAGAAGGAACTCACATCTGTATGCAGTAGGGGCCTCTGCCAGTCCCTGGGGGAGCTCTGAGTATGGACAGGCACAGGGAAGAGCTATGATAAAGTAAGGATGCTCTCTTTGGATAAAGAAATGCCCAAAGAGGAGCTCAGCTGAGAACAGGCAGCTACTACTCCCTGCAGCTGGGGACACCCACTAAAGGGCAAAGAAACAAATAGATGAGTATTTTTGTTTTTGTTTTTGCTTGCTTGTTTTTTATGAAATTACTAGGTCTGAGAGGTCAAGAAGAGGAAGATGAACAATGTCTCTATTGGAGACAGCTGTAAGATAACAATACTATAAAGTTGGGGCTTGAGCACAGAGCTGGCAGTTACTATTTGTTGAAGTATATTAGTTATGTTTCCATTGCTGGACACAACTCCCCCCATCCACCTTAAAGGAGGAGTATAATTTGGCTCACAGTCTCAGTCTGTAGTTCGCTGGCTCCAAAGTGGTAACATCACGGTGGAGGGTACGTAGAACAAAGATAATTATTTCAGGACAGTGGAGGAGGAGAGTGTCAGAGAGGAAGGGGCAAAGAATCAAACAGATCTCAAAGCCACACCTCCATGACCTACCCATACACTTGTAGAAGTGTGCTCCACCAATCCCCAGGACCAATCCCAAAGCCAATCAAGTTGAAACTCCACCCTAACCATCACATGTATTTATGGCATTAATGGAGAATGGAATGAGAGATACTGTCATGGTAGGCCTCTCAACACCTGAATCTGAATATCAAGTTTGTGGTGACAGTCATTGATTAGATTAATCTTACGAATTATACAGATTTTAACAGATGTATTTTTTTAGTGTTTGAATCACATCTTTTAGGTTTGGAATCAGTACTGAAAATTTGAAGAATTGTGCCATGCTGAAGACTATTTTTAAATAAAATATTGTAAAGTAATAGAAGTTTATGATACAAAAAGAGGAGAAAACAATAACAAACTTAAAAATTTTGCTTTTCTGAAAAAAACTGTAAGAGATTTATATTTAAGAAATCTAGATTACTAGCAGGGCATGGTGGCGCACACCTGTAATCCCAGCACTCTGGAGGCTGAGGCAGGAGGGTTGCCGCAAGTTCAAGGCCAGCCTGGCCTCCACAGTGAGTTCAAGCCCACCTGAACTACACATCAAAACCCTGCCTCAAAAAAACAAAAAAGAAAAAAAAAAATCTAGGTTCCTAATGTGAATAAATTAATAAATATGATATCAGCAGGGAATGCACTTTTTCAGCATCAGTGAAATAACTGTAATTGTAGTAGCTTTTACATATACGTGAAGCTAAGATACCTATATTATGTACATACATATATACAGTAGTACCTCAGTTCACAAACTTAATTTGTTCTATAATTTTGGAAAAGATGACCACGTTTGTGTTTGTGTGGGAAAGATGGCCGCAGTCCTGTTTGTCACCTAATGCAGAGTTTGCAAACAGAAACAAAATTTTGCCAAACACTTCTGTTTGCAAACCAAATTGTTTGCAAACAAAAGGATTCATGAACCAAGGTACTGCTGTACTCTGTCCCATAACAATGTCTTGATTGAATTTTTTAGCTCCCAGAATGTACACGTACATTAGTGTGGAAAAAAAGTAAGTACAGTGTATCTTCTGTGTAGATTCTTCATTTTCTAACCTTTTATAATTCACAAATCTTCCTGGCCAAGCAGATTCCACTTTTGAATTCAATTCTCTGTATTTTAAGTACCAGTCAGTGGGGGAGCAGGAATAATGGCATTTGGGAAGGTTAATCTGTGCCCACCAAACCTGGATTCATTGTTTCTAATCTGCTGTAGTTTTTCTTACTCTGAGGGACCGGATGAGGATCTCTTCTTCCTAGAAAGCAAGGCAATAGTATTGTAATACAATAGTATATTAATAATACTTAATATTGTAATATAATACTTAATATTGAAATGCAATAATATATTATAATACTTAATATATTAAGTAAAACAAGAACAGATTCCTAGGCCCTGCTCCAAGATTCTGCTGAAGCTGTGAAGCATAGAGAGATTTGAGAACAGCTGCTGAGAATATACTGGAGCCACTCACTTTGACCCTGACTCCTGCGTGTCCTGCTAGAAATGCCAAAGCTGGGAGCAGACTGGTTTTTGACAGGCGTACATATAACTCATTGGCATTCTTTCTTTTGCAGTGAAAGAAGCTGGAAAAGATTTCACCTACTTAATAGTGGTACTCATTGGAATCAGCATTACAGGTACCAAAAAACAGCATTTACAAAACTCTTGAATATCTCAACATAACTTTTCATCTTGTTCTTTCTTTGCTTCATCTTCTTGTTCTGTGATTTTTCAGGTGGCTTGTTTTACGTGATTTTCAAAGAACTTTTTTCTTCATCCAGTCCTAGTAAGATATATGGGAAAGCCTTAGAAAAATGCAGAACACATCCCGAGGTTAGTTCTCTGATAAGAGGGAGAACATGTTGGGGAGGAGGAATAGGTAGAATTCAAGTACCAATTCTGAAACCAGTGAAATGCATAGCAGAGCTACTGGCTCGGTTCTGATTATGTTATTAGGCCTTTGTTCTGTATTTGAAACACTTTGATCACAAGTACCCAAAGGTTAGTATATGGATGTTTTCATCCTAATTATACATATATTTTTCAGCATTTTCAAGAAACGAAACCCGATAAAATAAACACAAAGAATGAGCTATTATTAAGGTGATAATTTGCTACCTAAAGGAGCTCTATGAGTAGTTCTTAAACTTTAACAATTCAGTTTTTTTCAGTACTTTTTTTTTAAGGGCCCTCTCTGCTGGGTACCATGCCTGTTCAAAATACAGAAAATCCTAATATTCTGATACTCATATATTTATTAAAGTAAATTATTTGGGCAGTTGCTCTACTTGTTTTAGCAAATATCTATCATACACATATTACTCCTTTTCATTCATGCTGGGAAATGAAGATACTCAGCAAAGAAAAATTATACAAAGTTGAGGGTGAAACTCTTTAGTTTAACATCAAATTTGTATTTTTTAGACAGGGTTCTAGGTATTTGCTTATTAAATTGAATAAAAACTACATTTTTACTTCATGTAAATTTTTCCATTAAGAATTACAGGTTCACACTTGGCTGATTTTAAATGTGTCATTGTAACTTGGTTTTTTTCTTAATGTATTTAGTCACTTAAAATGCCATGCTGATCGTAGCTTTTAGTGTTAGACCCATTCATTAAATTTCATTAAAAGTGTTCAGACACTGTTTGTCTTCAAACCGTGTGGTATTGGTAGAGAAATATTTGGACACTTTATTTTTTGTAAAGGGAATGGAAACAGCTTCACTTCAACCTACTTTGTTCCAAAATTACAAGTGACACTATAAAGTTAACTGTTTACATCTCTGTGCATGAAATATTCTTTTGAATTATCTGTGGGGTAATATTTGCATAATAACTTCTAGTTTTCTCATCCCTGGAGTCACCATTTTTGCTAGGGCCCTAGACTTACTGATTTCTTTTTTCTTAAAATACTTTTATCAGAAATATTTCCAGGGCCAGGGATTTAGCTCAGTGGTTCCCCTGCCTCCCTTGCAAGCACAAGGTCCTGAGTTCGATTCCTGGTACCAAAAAAAAAAAATATTTCCATAGAAACTTATAAAAACAAAAATACCACTAAAGGATGTGTTGTCTTTATTCTACAGGTGATCAGTTTCTTTGGTGAGCCTGTTAAAGGCTACGGGGAGATGACAAGACGTGGTCGAAGGCATCATGTCAGGTACCACAGTCTGCTTGAAGTTAGAAAGCTCAAGGATAGTTTCTAAGTGAAAGGAACTTTTGACTTACGTTATTTCGTGTCTCAACAGTTTTATCGAATATGTAAAAGATGGGCTGAAACACACACGTGTGAAATTCTACATTGAAGGGTCCGAGCCAGGGAAGCAAGGAACAGTGCATGTGGAAGTTAAAGAGGTGTGAGATTTGGGTCATCAGGTATTAGTGGTTCTGAGCACAGTGTTGTCTAAGCTCTGGAAAGGGAAATAACACCTGAAAATATATTTTTTCAGAATCCAAAGAACGGTGAATATGAATTTCGGTACATATTTGTGGAAGTGGAATCCTATCCTAGAAGAACCATTATCATTGAAGATAATCGATTCCAAGATAATTAGAAGAATCAAGCAAGCATACTGTTCCCTGGTGGGTGTGAAATGGTACAGATTCATTATGATCTTCACAACTCTCTTCCAGAATCTGTTCAGAAGAGTAAGACAGTATAGCGCTCATAAAGGTGAATGTAATAGGATATTTGATACATTTAGACAAGCCTTTCTTGTGAAAAATCATGAAATAGATCATAAAGCATATTTTATTAGTGAATTTTCAATTATGGCAGCATTTCTGCTCTAATATCATTCATGATGAGAATTTTTTGTTACTGAATGTTTTGCAACATGTAAATAAATTTTGATATTTTGGGATTTTTTTCATATTACATAATTATATAAAGCCAGCAGAAAAAATTAGAACTAAGAAAAATCTCAAGGGCCAGGGATTTAGCTCAGTGGCACCATACCTGTCTCACAAGCACAAGGTCTTGAGTTCAATCCCCAGTACCGGGAAAAAAAAAAAATGTCAGAAACATCTTCCATATAATTTGGAATCTCTTAAGATAACATATGAAAGTATTTGAGGACTATAATCAGATGGTAAATACATCATAGAAAGGTTGTGGAAATTGTATGATTTAGGAATCTATTTCCTGTTTCCCAATCCGTGATTTGGAGGCACTGTCTGCTGTGGGAGGAGAACACACTCTGCCATCTGGTGAACTGGCTCTATCTGTTCTAGCAGGTATATGGGCTGTGCAGGTCCTTCAGGCACATTAGACCTCACTGTTCCCCGGTTGGCTGGTGACAGATGATGGGTACAAGTGCCTCGACCGTAGAGCCGCCAGGAGGTGTCCCCAGCCCCTTCAGAACTTATGCTGATACTTGACACTGCCAAGAGAATGCCAAAAATAAGTGGGAGTTGTTCAAATGTGTGTGAGGCCCTTTTAAAAAAATATTTTTAAAATATGAACACTTTATTTTATTTGTGGTATTTGCTGGAGATAAAAAGTGACTTTCACTTATAAGCCCTTATCACATAACTAAAGTGCTCTGTGGCCCCTTATCTGTGAAGGCTTTAGAATGGGGATTCCCCAGCACTATTCTTTGTTCTTTAGAACTGACAGTGGAGGGGTTTCTGATGGGCTTTTGAGATCCTATCATATTCAGGATAGAAAGATCTTCAGGAAGTTTATTTCCTTGCTTAGTGTATCTCCTTAAGTGAGTTAAAGTTTTGGTTTAACTGCTGTCTTAAGTGTTTTATTACTTTAATTCTAAAAATTACACACGTTTAGGAAGTATCGAAGTGTCACAGCAGAACTGTTCTCTCCCTGAGGGAACATGCTTTCACTGATAGGGTGAACTCTTAATTTGGGTTAGGTCTCTCAGCCAGTTTTTCAGCCTTTCCAGTAGATTGTTTCTTATCAATTATACAAAACTGTTATTTTGTATGCGTAATAAACTTTTAAAGTTTTTAAATGTGATCTGATTTTGTTTTTTGCAATATACGTACAGATTATCTGCATCTACCTAGCTCTACTAGTGAATCTCAATCTAGTTTGATTTTATTCAGCTGCTCATTGACATTAACTTTACATCCAAAGATGTATCACCGTTTAAAATTTTAAAAAGGTATTGCGCCTTGAGACCATAATGTTAAATGAAATAGATCAGACATGGGCTTAAATATCACATGGTTTCTCTTATGTGAAAAATCCAAAATATAAATAAAGAGCAAAGTAAAAAATAGATAATAGGAAGTAGGGAGATAGATCTTTCTCAAATGAGAAAGGGATCAACAAATGGAAGGAGGGAGGGGAAGGGGATGGAAAAAGATTAAGATGTGTTATGTACATGTACCAACTCCCTACAAACAGTGTAATCAGCATGTACTACAAACATACTAATAAAAAGGCAAAAAAGTATTACTGTTTATCATTTTATAAACATTAATTGGTTATATCACAAAATTACTGAAACATGTTAGTATCATATGAGAATTTAAAATCAAGGAGAAATAAGCCACCAACCAGAACACAAGAAAAAATACAAATAATTTGTTTCTTGTCTATAGTTGTTAATGATGTTCTCTAAAACAAAAACTTAGAGATAATTATATATAAACATTAATCTACTTAAAATCACCTTAAGGAAAAATGTCATATTCTGCATACAAGAGCAAAATAAGTTTTCTCTTGGAATTTTTTATCTTATTAGAAGCTTCACAAAGTGACTATAAAGCAAATGAAACATTTCTCTTCCCTGACAACTTAGTTTTCTACCCATAATTAATATGAGACAATTTCATATAAATCTTACAATAACAAGTATTTGTTGAGGCAATCATTTAATCAACTGCAATGATCAATGCTATGCAGAAAAGCACCTGATACTCTCAAAGCCCTGTATTTTAAATTAGTTGATTATAAGATAATTAAGATTTTTGTAATATGCTTTCTATATCCTTTTAAATTCTATAAAATCTGTGGTAAGGTCCTCTAAATTTTGATATTATAATTAAAAAATATATAATTGATATTGTGGTAATAGGAAGAAAAGGTCTAAAGGAGCAGGGAAAGTGGGAGGGGTAGGGGAAAGGAAAGAAGGAAAAAGAAAAAATATGAGAAAAGGGAAAAAAAATGGAAACAAAGTCTTTACAAATAGGGAAGGGTGGAGGGGTTGAAGGGAGGGCAAAGGAAGGGGAAAAAAATAAGAACCCAAGATACTCATGTAATGGTACAAGATCCTAATGATGAATGTAACTATTTTATACCTAAAATGTGCCAGTAAACAATGGGGGAAAAAAAGATAATTAAACATGAGTTTCAAATCTGTACATATTTATTTAACAGACACCTGCATGGCCCTTACTATGTCATTGTTCTAAGCACTATATAAATAGTTTGTTTAACCTTTGGGGCAACTCTGTGGCTACTTCCAACATTTCAGTTTTTCTCATGAAGAAACTGGTACACAGATGACTCTTGAAGCCAATAAGTGGTGAAGATGGAATTTGAACTTAAATGGTATTTTGCTGTCACCAGCATCTGTGATGCTGTTTCCACTCAACTTGATTGAGGTTTGTAAGAACAGCAAAGAATTTGAAACTGAACCTAAGGAACATTTACAGTTAGGGCCTGAGAGAAGGATGAGAGCTTTCAAAGGACATAGACAAATGATTGATGACATGGTAGTCATAGATGGATAGGACAAGACAGAAAGAAAGGAACAAAAAGATAGGAGAAAACTAAGAATGATGCTACCTGTTATTGGCTGAATCATGTCACCTTAAAAATTTATATGTTGGAGCCTCCAAATCTCACCCCCTCATAATGTGATTGATTGTATTTGGAGATAAAGCCTTTAAATCAGAACACTATGATGGACCTTAATTCAATTTGACTTGTGTTCTTATAAGAGGAATACATAGCATCACACCAAAGATGCCCTCACAGAGGGAAGACCATGGGAGGACAGAAGAGGGCCATCTGCCAACCACAGGAAGAGGCGTCAGGAGAAACCAGACCTGCTGACAGCTTTATCTTGGCTTTCCATCCTCCAGAACCATAAGAAAATAAATTTCGGTTGTTTAACCATGCAGGATATGATATTTTGTCATGACAGTCCTAGCAGACTAATACAACACCAAAACCAAGAAAAGACATAAAGAAGACCTAACCAGTAATATCAGATGCTGATAAGACCATAAAGGGTTATTCTGTATTCCAATTAGTATCATTATACATTCATATATTGCCACTCTGGTTTCAGACCTCTGCTTTTGAGACTCATTTAGCTTTTATATGTCTGAATAGAGCTAGACTCTACATTGAAGAGAGAGATGGCATGGGGATCTACCAGCATCCTGGCATCTGCCTCCATGCTGACCTGGTTGAGACCAGCCATATCTTCTCTCATGATCAATAGAAATAATGTCTCACGGGCTGTGTTTCTAGACTTGAGATATATGTAATGGTCAGGACTCTAGTAGCAACCATAAATAGAAAGCAGTTGTGGTTTCTTAATGGACATTTCTCATAGGAACATTAAACATTTTAACCTTAAACCTGGTTACAGTAACATGAAATTCATCTTTCTCAGAAAAGGACATACAAATGTTCTTATCTGGTCTCTCACAAAACAGGCAAAATCAATTTTATGTGAGAATTGGAGATTTTGTCCTATAAAAGAGAATTAGACTTCAGATTACATTTAAAAATGAATCTAGAAAACATGCCTAAAATTTAATTATAAATTACTATAAAATATGTACAAACATTTTTAAAGTTACCCTTAAAATATATTTCATTCATCACAGATAGGACCTGGTGACATCTTTCTCCATTGCTATTAAATCTTTGCCCTTTGAGAGCTGCTTCCTTTTTTTTTTATTTTTTAATTGACAAAAGTTGCATATACAACATATTTGAAATATTCTTTCTTCACTTTATCATGTAATGAAATACCTGACAGTTCATAGGTAAGACAAACAAATGGCTTTTCATTAGTATCTGACACTTGCCAAGTTAAAAAAAAAAAATGGTCATATAATCTTTTGGGGTTAAATGATAAAATATAACAAAAACTAATTCAGAATATTGTATAAAATAATACATTAAAACTATCAACTGTATAAATTTGAGTCTTGCCAAAGTTAAAATTTAATAACTATTTCTTCAGAAGTTTGTGAAATTTTAAATTTAGAAATTTTTGGAAATTTTAAAGGTATCTATTAAATATTTCACATTAGGAAAAAAAATTCTGCTTCATCAATTTTAAGTCCAGTAGTAAGCCTAACCATGTGAAATAGAATTAGGTATCAAATTGGCTTGTTTCGAAATTAAAAATTTAATTTCTAACAAAGGCATACAGACTGTTTTAAAAACTATATAGGGCAACAGATATGATTCTTAATTTTTTCCAGGGAAGATAATCATAAAATGTTATTCTATTACTACATAAAGTATGATACTTCCCCTCCCCCTTTGGAGTCCAGTGCACAAAATTGTATTAATCAGATCCTTGGTTCTGCTCCTACTGTTCATTGTCTTAGTCCATATTCTGCTGCTACAGCAAAATACCTAAGGCTGGGTTCATTTAGCTCTCGGTTCTGGAGCCTCAAGAGCATGCCACAAGCATCCTCTTGGTTCTGGTGAGGGCCTCATGGTGATTGACATAACAATGGTGGAAGTGTGTGTGAGTGGACAAATGATACATACAAAAGGGATCTGGGGAGGTGTTAGGCTTGCTTATAACAACACATTCTCAAGGGAACTATACAGTCCCAGGTGACCTGACCCAGGTGACTTGCATTAACCCATTCATGAGAGTGGAGCCCCTCCTGACCTAATTTCTAATACACTCCACCTCTTAAAGGTCCCACCCCTCCAACACTGCCACACTGGGATCCATGCTTCCAGCAAATAACTTGGGAACATATTCAAATCATAGCGTCTATAAGTAAGCCTCTTTCGTTTACTTATTTAGTTAGATGTGTTTAAGTTATATTAAGTCACCATCCCAGTAAGAGCTGGGACCTTACCAACATGGTGACAATAACCACCATCTCACCATGTAGCTGCCCTCACATCATATCCTCCTGCCTCCTGAGGTAACCACATTTATTATGGCCTTACTTTCCTCTTCGCATGATGACATATATATTGTCTTTTTATTTAATATTTATGTTATGCTTCCATTAATATGTAATTGATTAATTACAATTAATATATAGTACTTGATATTCCTTAAAATATTTTCAGTCAATTATTTTCAGCTCTAGTCTTGAGATTTATTCTTTTTACGTGGTATCATTTAGTCACATTACTGCTTGCACTTCTAGGCTTTTGCTTTCATGAACAGGGAGCTATTTTGAAATTCTCACATTAATGACCCTGTTTTTAAGTATCTCCCCAGAAAGACTGTGAAGTTATAGAGTATTGACGTTCAACTTTCAGAAATTTCAAAGTAATTCTAACAGTTAACACTAAAATCAATCATATCTGTATTAGAAATTCTGTTGCTCTTATACTCTGGCCCCTGTTATAAATCTTTAATATTTGCTAGACACATTGGTATTGATATAAGGGAAAGAGATGTAACTCTCAAACCTACTAGATATCCGAAATGCAAGTTCATGTTCTCTAAAATGGAATAATGAATTCTAGGAACAATGGAAGTGAAGAGTAGGAAATTTTTATTGAGAGAAAGAAAGCTTCTGTCTCAGAGAGACAGAATGGGTTGCCCGCCCATCCCACTTTTCAAAGATGTTTTATACAGCAACGCCATGTGATGAGGTGGGTACAAAGTGGGACAAAACTATAAGACCCAATGGAAATTTACAAGTGCTCATGAGCTGGGACAAAACCATGACCAACCAATAAGATTACAAGTACAGTCATCCAAGTAATATTGATTAAATGGGGATCAAATGGGAAAACAAGTCACATACAAGGAATTTTCCATTTAGAATATCAATCACTCCACCACTCCCAACCCAGAGGAAGGGGCTTCCTGGCTGCCGTTCCAGCACTCCTAGCCCAAAGAGAGGGGCTTCTGGGCCACCATTCCAGCATGCCCAGCCCAGAGAAAGGGGCTTCTGAGCCACTATTCCAGCGCTCCCAGCCCAGAGGTAGGGGAATCCAAGCCACAGTTCCACGACTCCCAACCCAGAGGTAGGGGCTCCCGGGCCACCTTCTCAGTGCTCCCAGCCCAGAGGAAGGGGCTCCAGGCCACCGTTCCAGCACTCCCAACCCAGAGGAAGAGGATTCCAGGCCGCCATTCCACCACTCCCATCCCAGAGGTAGGCGCTTCTGGGACACCGTTCCACTGCTCCCAGCTCAGACGAGGTGAGTCAAGCTGGCACCAACAGCACCCCTCCCCCCCACCCCATCAAAATGAGAAGACACATAAACAAGTCTCAAAACCAAACTTCCAGATCACCTACAGCAACCCAAAAGGGAAATGAGATGGAACACTCTGATACTCAACCACCTGGACTCCATGAACTGGCAACAAAAGAAGATGTGGAAAAAATGAAATCAAAAATAATTTTTAAGATAACAGCAGAGATTGTGCACATAGGGCAAGACATGATTAATAAATCTAGAGAGGAGCTGAGGAACATGATAGAATCCCAATATAGGAAACAAATGGAATCCATAAAACAGGTACAAACAGAATTCCAGGATATCAAAAACTGGATTGAAAGTCTAAACAGCAGAATGAGCCAATGTGAAGACAGAATTTCAGATATGGAAGATAAGATTGCAATTAGTGACCAGGAAAAAAAAAATTGCTTCAAAATTGTAAGGGACCACGAGAAATCAGTCCAGCAGCTGCTAGACCATGCAAAGAAGAATAACATAAGACAGATTAGAGTTAACAAAGAAACAGAAGAGAGTGCAGATGACATAAAAAAAACTGTTCACAGAAGTAATGGTAGAAACCTTCCAAAGCAGGGGAAAAGAACTTGACATACAGATAAGTGAGGCATATAGGACTCCAAATAGCCTTGATCAAAAAAAATTTACACATAGGCATATAATTGTTAAGATTCCATGAACTCAACAGAAGAACAAAGTTCTACAAGCAGTTAGAGAAAAGAAACAAATCACATATAAAGGAAAACCCACCAGAATAACAGCAGACTTCTCAACACAAATCCTCAAGGCAAGAAGATCTTAGATTGACATATTCCAAGCCCTAAAGGTAAACAACCTCCAACCCAGATTGATGCAACCTGCAAAACTATCTTTCAAAATTGATGGAGAAATAAGATATGTTCATGACAAAGAGCACCTTAGGAACCTCATGAATACCAAAGGAGCATTCCAAAAAATTTCAGACAATATTCTAGGAACAGACAATGAGGATCACAACCCCAGGAAGCACAACAGAATGAACCCATCAGGTGTGACAAGAAATTAAATGTAAAGGGAGAGAATCCAATAAAGAAGAAAGAGTCATGACAATGATAAGTCAATATGTATCAGTTATAACCATCAATGTTAATGGTCTCAATTCACCAATGAAAAGAAATAGACTGGCACAATGGGTCAAGAAGCAAAATCCAACAATATGCTGCATACAAGAAACATAATTCAAAAAGAAACTCATAGACTGAAAGTTAAAGGGTGGAAAACAATACTCCATGTGACAGGAACCTGAAAAAAAGAAGGAGTACCTATCCTCTTTGCAGATCAAGTAGATTTCAAACCAACACTGATAAAAGAGGCACAAAGAAGGACACTACATCCTTGTAAAGGGAACAATCCAACAGGAAGAGATGACAATCATAAATATCTATGCACCAAACACTAGTGCGCCCAACTATATAAAACAAATACTAATGGACATGAAAAATCATATATGCACTAATACAGTTGTAGTGGGGGACCTCAATACTGCACTGTCACAAATAGATAGATCAACTAGACTAAAAATAAGTAAGGAAATACTAGAACTCAATCGAAGTCTTGAAAAAATGAACTTAACAGATATTTACAGAGTCTTCCACCCCACAAAATCAGAATACACATTCTTTTCAGCTGCACGTGGGTCATTCTCAAAAATAGACCACATACTTGCTCATAGAACAAATTTAGGTAAGTGCAAAAGAATTGAAGTTATCCCCTGTATATTATCAGACTGTAGTGTGATGAAATTGGAGATCAATAGCAAAAGAAACTGCAAAAACTTTATAAACACATGGAAATTGAACAGCACGTTTCTGAAAAACCAATGAGTCACAAAGGAAATTAAAGAAGAAATCAGACAGTTCATACAATTAAAGGACAATGACAATACAACATATCGGAGTCTGTGGGAAACAATAAAAGCAGTCTTACAAGGGAAATTCATAACAGTGAATACTCATATCAGGAAAACAGAGTGAGCCCAATTAAACAACCTGATGCTGAACCTCAAGCTTCTAGAAAAAGAAGAGCAGGACAAACCCAAAGCTCATACAAGGGAGGAAATTATAAAGATCACAGCAGAAGTCAATTCAATGGAGACTAAGAGAATGGTACAAAAAAAAATCAATGAAACCAACAGTTGTTTTTTCAAAAGAATAAACAAAATTGACAAATCCTTAGCCAAAAATATCAGAAAAAGGAAAGAAAAGGCCCAAATCCACTCAATTAGGAATGAAAGGGGTGAAATTACAACAGACCCAGCAGAAATCCAGAGGATCATCAATACCTACTTCCAGAACCTATACGCCAATAAGATGGACAACACAGAAGAAATGGACAGATTCCTAGATACATATGAATTACCAAAGTTGAACGAAGAAGACCTAAAAATTCTAAACCACCCAATATCAACCAATGAAATTGAGAATGTAATTAAAAATTTACCAACTAAGAAAAGCCCAGGTCCTGATGGCTTCACTGCTGAATTCTACAAGACATTTAGAGAGGAACTACTGCCACTACTGTTGAAACTTTTCAATGAAATTGAAAGGGAAGCGATACTCCCAAATTCATTCCTGGAAGCAACCATCACCTTGATCCCCAAAGCAGAGAAAGACCCAACCGAAAAAGAGAACTAACTATAGGCCAATCTCACTAATGAACATAGATGTAAACATCCTTAATAAGATCCTGGCAAATACAGTGCAAAAGATGATCAAGAAGCTCATACACCCTGACTAAGGGGGATTCATCCCAGGGATGCAGGGATGGTTCAATATATGCAAATCAATAAATGTAATACACTATATCAATAGAGCCAAGAACAAAAAAAAAAATCATCTCAATAGATGCAGAAAAAGCATTTGGCAAAAATCCAACATGCATTGATGATAAAAACCCTACAAAAAATTGGAATAGGTGGTGTCTACCTCAATCTGATAAAAGCCATCTATGAAAAACCAATAGCCAATATCATACTAAATGGTCAAAAACTGAAATCCTTCACACTAAAATCAGGAACAAGACAAGGATGTCCACTATCACCACTTCTACTCAATATAGTTTTGAAAACATTAGCCGCAGCAATTAGACAAGAGAAAGAAATAAAAAGAATAAAGGTAGGAAATGAAGAAGTCAAATTGTCATTGTTTGCAGATGACATGATACTCTATAAAGAAGACCCCAAGAACTCCACCAAAAGTCTTCTAGACTCAATAACCAAATTCAGTAAAGTAGCTGGATACAAGGTCAACACACAAAGATCAATAGCTTTGCTCTACACGAACAACAGACTCACTGAGAGAGAAATAGGACAAAGAATTCATTTCACAATAGCATCCAAAAAACTGAAAAATCAACCTCACAAAAGAAATCAAAGGCTTCTTTTCTGAAAACTATAGCACTCTGAAAAGAGAGATTGAAGATGATATCAGAAAATGGAAAGAAATCCTCTGCTCCTGGCTAGGAAGTATCAACATAGTGAAGATGGACATACTTCCAAAATTGCTATATAGATTCAATGCAAACCCAATTGAAACCCCAGCAGCATACTTCATGGACCTTGAAAAAACAATCCAAAACTTCATTTGGAACAAGAAGAGACCTAGAATAGCAAAAACAATTCTAGGTCACAGAGACATGGCAGGGGGTATTACAACCCCCAACTTGAAACTGTACTGCAAAGCTACTGTGATAAAAACAGCATGGTACTGGCAAAGAAACAGACCTGAAGACCAGTGGAACAGATTACAGGATGCAGAAACAACTCCAGACACACTCAGCCATCTCATCTTCAATAAAGGAGCCAAACACCCTCACTGAAGGAAAAATAGCCTCTTTAATAAATGGTGCTGGAAAAATTGGGTTTCAACTTGCCAAAAATTAAAAGTAGACCTATATCTCTCACCATGCACTAAACTAAAATCAGAATGGGTTAAAGATCTAAATATCAAAATAGAAATCCTGAAGTGGCTGGAACAGAACTCTCGGAGACACTGGTGTAGGAAAAGATTTTATGAACAAAACCTCAGTTGCCCGTGAACTAGCACAAACAATCAACAAGTGAGATCTCTTCTTACTAAAAAGCTTCTGCACAGTAAGAGAAACCACCAGCATTGCGAAGAGACAATCCACAATGTGGGAAAAAATTTTCACCTGCTGTTCCTCAGACAAAGGCCTACTACCTCAAATCTATAAAGATCTTAAAAAGATCAGACCTCCCAAATTTAAAGACCCAATCCAAAAATGGGCATCTGAAATGAACAGCCATTTCTCAAAGAAGTAGAAATAGCAAATAAACTCATGAAAAAATGTTCAACATCACTGGTTATTCCAGAGATGCAAATGAAAACAATGCTGAGATTCCACCTCACTCCAGAAAGAATGGCTGCTATCATGAAATCAACCAATAACAGATGCTGGCAGGGCTGTGGGGAAAGAGGAACCCACCTGTACTGCTAGTGGGAGTGTAGACTGGTGCAACCACTATGGAAATCTGTGTGGATATACCTCAAAGAATTAAGACTGAAAGTCCCATTTGACCCAGCTATTTCCCTGCTGGGTATCTTCCCCCAAAGAATTAAAAGAATCATACCAGAGTGATATATGTGCATCCATGTTCATAGCAGCACAATTTGTAACAGCTAAAACTCGGAAGTAGCCCAGATGCCCATCAACTGGAGACTAGATAAAGAAAATGTGGTTTTTTTATAAGATGGAGTACTACTCAGGAAAGAATGAGAAATTAGAGACATTTATAACTAACTGGATGCACACTGAGGTGATATTCTTAAGTGAAATAAACAGGACACATGTGTAAATACCGAATAGTTTCTCTAGTGTGAGAAACTAAAAGAGTAAATAAGGACTAAAAGGTATAATGGATAGTGTGAAATTGGAGGAAAAGGGGTAAACGGGAAGGGGAAGTGGGAGGAGTAGGGGAAAAGAAAGAAGGGAATGGAATTAATATGAGAAAATGTAAAAATGGAAGCAAAGTCTTTGTGAATAGGGAGGAATAGAGGGGTTGAAGGGAGGGCAGGGGAAGGGTGAAAAATAAAAACCAAGAGAGATTATGTAAAGGTGCAAATTTCCAATGATGAATGTCATTATATTGTATACCTAAAATGTGCCAATTATTAAAATGAATAATTGATAATGCACAATAGGAAGAAAAGGTCCAAAGGGGTAGGGGTAGTGGGAGGGTCAGGGGAAAGGAAAGAAGTGAAAGGAAAAATTATGAGAAATAAAAAACTGGAAACAAAGTCTTTGTAAGTAGGGAAGGGAGGGCAGGGAATGGGGGGAAAATAACCAAGAAAGATTATGTAAAGGTGCAAATTTCTAATGGTGAATGTCATATTGTATACCTAAAATGTAGCAATAAAATTAATTTTTAAAAATTCACCTTTATTGCTTTTCTTATTGAGAAATATTCTAAGTAATATTGACCTTTTACCACATAAAATTTAAAATTACTTTCATCAAGGTCTGTGGAAAGCCCTCTGGAGATTGTTTAGTCCCACCACTGAATCTGTAAAAAATTTCAGGGACTAATTCATCTAAAGATTTAATAATGACATTTTCTAAAAATTGCCTATCATATATCTAATGGCAGAACAAGTAAAACTTTACCCAGATCCTTCAAGGTAGAAGTGTATTTAAAAGACAACAACAGTTGTACATCTCAGGCAGGACTGTGAGTCCTGACATTTCCATATTTACGTCCACTTCAAGCACACATTCTGATTTAAGCCCTTAAGGGCTCCCTGGCTGGAGCCCATAGAGCCCATCAAGTTTGGTACTGAGTAAATGCCCCCTCAAGTCCCTGTCTTTAGATGACATGTCCAGGTCTGCATCCATCTCTTCCACAGTTAAACATCCTCCAGCTTCCTCACCTACTACCCTGCCCAACTCCTTACCTGCATCTCCTTTCATGTGGCCCTGGAGAACCACTTTGCAAACCTACTTGGCTTGGACCCAGAACTCCTTTCCCCTTGAGTTGACATCTTTGGTCATTCTTAGAGATTAAATCTTTCTCCAAATCCAGCAAGGTCATCTGACCTCTGACCAAGGCATGCCAGCAAGGATGCTGGCAAAGGTTTCTTCCCTTCACTATTGTCTGGCCAGGAAAATGAACTATCCATCATCATCTCAGACTCATGAGACTACTCTGAGCTGGAGATGCTATCAGTTTTGGAAGTATGGCCATTTTCACTATGTTGATTTTTCCTACCCAGGAGCAGGGGATGTCTTTCCATTTTCTGGTATCGTCTTCAGTCTCTCTTTTCTCCTATAGTTTTCAGAGAAGAGGTCTTTGATTTCTTTTGATAGGTTGATTCATAGGTATTTCAGTTTCTTGGACGCTATTGTGAAAGGAATTGTTTTTCCTGTTTCTCTCTCAATGAGTCTGTTGTTCTCATAGAGGAAAGCTGTTGATTTTTGTGTGTTGACCTTGTATCCAGCTACTTTACTGAATTTGGTTATTAAGTTTAGAAGACTTTTGATGGAGTTCTTGGGATCTTCTATATAGAGTACCATGTCATCTGCAAATAATGACAATTTGACTTCTTCATTTCCTATCTTTATTCCTTTTATTTCTTTCTCTTCTCTAATTGCCATGGCTAATGTTTCCAAAACTATATTGAACAGGGGTGGTGATAGTGGACATCCTTGTATTGCTCCTGATTTTAGTGTAAAGGATTTCAGTATTTGACCATGTAGTATGATATTGGCTGTTGGTTTTTCATAGATGGCTTTTATCAGATTGAAGTAGAGAAAGTCTATTCCAATTTTTTATAAAGTTTTTACCATCAATGCATGTTGGATTTTGTCAAATGCTTTTTCTCCATCTATTGAGATGATCATAGGGTTTTTGTCCCTGTCTCTATTGATGTAGTGTATTACACTGATTGATTTGTGTGTGTTGAACCATCTCTGCTTCCCTGAGATAAATCCCACTTGGTCAGGGTGTATGATCTTCTTGATGATGCTTTGATTTCTTTTGTTAGGTTAATTTGTAGGTATTTAATTTTTTTAGATGCTATTTTGAAGGGAGTTATTTCTTCTCTTCCTTTTTCAGTAAGTCTGTTGTTTGTGTAGAGGAAAGCTATTGATTTTTGTGTGTTGACTTTGTATCCAGCTACTCTTCTGAATTTGTTTATTAAGTCTAGAAGACTTTTGGTGTAGTTCTTGGGGTCTTCTATATAGAATATCATGTCATCTGCAAATAATGACAATTTGACTTCTTTGTTTCCTATCTTTATTTCTTTTATTTCTTTCTCTTGTCTAATCACTGTGGATAATGTTTCCAAGACTATATTGACCAGGAATGATGATAGTGGACATTGTTGTCCTGTTCCTGATTTTAGTGTGAAGGATTTCAGTTTTTGGCCATTTAGTATGATACTGGCTGTTGGTTTTTCCTAGATGGCTTTTAACTGGATGAGGTAGAGACCATCTACTCACGTTTCTTGTAGGGTTTTCATCATGAATGGGTGTTGAATTTTGTTGAATGCTTTTTCTGCATCTATTGAGATGATCACATGGTTTTTGTTCTTGGCTCTATTAATATAGTGTATTACATTGATTGATTGGCATATGTTGAACCATCCCTGCATCCCTGGGATGAATCCCACTTGGTCAGGTGCATGATCTTCTTGATGATCTATGCATTCTATTTGCCAGTATCTTATTAAGGATTTTTGCATCTATGTTCATTAGTGAGATTGGCCTATAGTTCTCTTTTTCGGTTGGGTCTTTCTCTGCTTTGGGGATCAAGGTGATGCTTGCTTCCAGGAATGAATTTGGGAGTATTGCTTTCCTTTCAATTTCATTGAAGAGTTTAAACAATAGTGGCAGTAATTCCTCTCTAATTGTCTTGTAGAATTCAGCAGTGAAACCATCAGGACCTGGGCTTTTCTTAGTTGGTAAGTCTTTAATTACTTTTTTAATTTCATTGATTGATATTGGGTTGTTTAGAAATTTTAGATCTTCTTCAACTTTGCTAATTCATATCTATCTGTTCACTTCTGTGTTTTCCAACTTATTGTTGTATAAATTCTCAAAGGAATATTGATGATCCTCTGGATTTCTGCTGAGTCTGTTGTAATTTTACCCTTTTCATTCCTAATTGCATGGACTTGGGCCTTTTCTTTCCTTTTCTTTTTTCTGATAAGGTTGGCTAAGGGTTTGTCAATTTTGTTTTTTGTTTTGAAGAACCTACTCTTTGATTCACTGATTTTTTGTATCATTTTCTTAGTTTCCATTGAATTGATTTCTGCTCTTATGTTTATGGTATCCTCCCTTGTATGAGCTTTGGGTTTGTCCTGCTCTTCTTTTTCTAGAAGGTTGAGGTTCAGCATCAGGTTGTTTTAATTGAACTCACTCTGTTTTCCTAATATGAGTATTCACTACTATGAATTTCCCTCTTCAAACAGCTTTGATTATGTCCCATAGATTCCGATATGTTGTATTCACATTGTCATTTAATTGATACTGTCTAATTTCTTCTTTAATTTCCATTACCCATTGGTTATTCAGAAGTGTGTTGTTTAGTTTCCATGTGTTTGTGAAATTCTTGCAGTTTCTTTTGCTGTTGATGTCCAATTGTATCACACTACAGTCTAATAATATACTGGGGATAACTTCAATTCCTTTGCACTTACTTAAACATGTTTTATGAGCGAATATGTGGTCTATGTTGGAGAACAACCTGTGTGCATCTGAAAAGAATGTGTATTTTGATTTTGTGGGGTGGAACACTCTGTAAACATCTGTTAAGTTCATTTGTTCAAGAGTTTGATTGAGTTGTAGTGTTTCATTTTGATTTTCTGTTTACTTGATCTATCTGTTTGTGACAGTGGGATATTGAGTTCCCCCACTACTACTGTATTATTGCTTGATTTTTTCAGATCTGTTAGTATTTGTTTTATATAGTTGGGTGCACCAGTATTTGGTCCAGATACATCTATGATTGTCACCTTTTCCTCTTGGATTTTTCCCTTTACAAGGATTTAGTGTCTTTCTTTGTCTCTCTTAATCAGTGTTGGTTTGAAATCCATTTGATTTAAAAATGAGATAGCTACTCCTGCTTTTTGGGGGGGGGGTCCTGTAACATGGAGTATTGTTTTCCATCCTTTAACTTTCATCTATGAGTTTCTTTTTGAATTAAATGTGTTTCTTGTATGCAGCATATTGTTGGATCTGGCTTCTTAAACCATTCTGCCAGTCTATTTCTTTTGATTGGTGAATTGAGACCATTAACATTGATGGGTCAGTATATTGACTTATCGTTATGACTTTTTCTTTTTGTTGGATTCTTCCCCTTTGCCTTTAATTTCTTGTCACACCCAATGGATTAATTCTACTGGGCTTCCTGGAGTTGTGATCCTCATTGTCTTTTCCTAGGAGTTTGTCTAAAATTTTTTGGAGTACTGGTTTGGTATTCATGAAGTTCCTAAGGTGCTCTTTGTCATGAAAGTATCTTATTTCACCATCAATTTTGAAAGATAGTTTTGCAAGGTACATCAATCTGGGTTGGAGGCTGTTTTCCTTTAGGGCTTGAAATACATCACTCCAACCTCTTCTAGCCTTGAGGGTTTGCATTGAGAAGTCTGCTGTGATTCTGATGGGCTTTCTTTTGTATGTGATTTATTTCTTTTCTCTAACTGCTTGTAGAACTTTGTTCTTCTGTTAGGTTTCTGGAATCTTAACAATTATATGCCTGTGTGTAGATTTCTTTTTTTTTTTTTGATCAAGGCTAGTTGGAGTCCTATATGCCTTCCTTATCTGTATGTCAGGTTCTTTTCCCCTCCTTGGGAAGTTTTCTGCCATCACTACTGTAAACAGTTTTTTAATGTCATCTGCACTCTCTCCTGTTTCTTCATTGACTCCCAGTAGTCTTATGTAACTCTTCTTTGCATCGTCTAGTAGTTGCTGGATTGATTTCTCATGGCCCCTTACTATTTTAAAGCAATTTTTCTTTTCCTGGTCACTAATTGCAATCTTATCTTCTATGTCTGAAATTCTGTCATCACATTGGCTCATTCTTCTGTGTAGACTTTTAATGGAGTTTTTAATCTCCTGGAAATCTGTTTGCACCTTTTTTATGAATTCCATTTGTTTCCCATGTTGGGATTCCTTCATGTTCCTCAGCTCCTCTCTAGATTTATTAATCATGTCGAGCACAATCTCTACTGTTAGCTGAGAAATTATTTCTGATTTCATTTTTTCCAGTTTCTGATTTCATGTTACCAGTTCACGGAGTCCAGGTGGTTGAGCATCAGTGTTCCATCTCATTTCCCTTTGTGGTTGCTGTATGTGATCTGGAAGGCTGATTTTGAGACTTGTTTATGTGTCTTCTCATTTCAAGAAGGGGAGGGGTGTGCTGCTGGCACCCCCATGGCTCACCTCCTCTGTGCTGGGAGCGACAGTACGGAGCCCCGGAAACCTCCTCTGCACTGGGAGTGGTGGTATGGCAGCCCAGTACATAGAGGTCCATAAATGGGTGCTCCAAGGCAGAGTGACACATGGCAGTGGGGCAACAGTTCACAGCAGTGGAATACAGCAAAAGCAACAAGAGCTATACTTCTTTTTCTATTTTCAGATGGTCCAAACTCACTCTGTAGGCCATGTTTCTTTGTTTTTTATTACCAGAGACCTCTACACTAGGTTCCAGTCTCCTGCCCAATGTACAATGCAGGGTTAAAGAAAGCCTCAAAAGCAGAAGTAAAGAAAAAAGTTGGAAGCCAGGACGGCCAGAACTGAGCAACCAGCAAAGGCCCTGGCCAGTTCAAGCCACTGATTTTTATTGCTAATCAGATTGGGGTAAAGGGGAACTACATCCAAGGACGTGCAGTTGTGTAGTTCCTATGGATACTAATGCAGGTAAGGCTTATAAAGGAAAAGACAAAGCATTCTTGAATTAGGAACAAAACAGACAAAATATAGAGTTGTAATTAGACCCTTGTCCTTCTAGTTAAGAAGGTTTTAGTCATGAGAATGGAATTTGGGTGCAACTTACTTCAACCTCAGCTATGATGTTATCTCATATTGAGCCGCACAGCTTCACAGGCCATTTATCTGGTCTCTGCTGCAGCTATTAGCGGTAGGTTCATGCTAACCTGCTAACTTGCACACTACTATGGTGCTTATGAGGTGCTTCTATAGGTCATATAAGCTTCAATCAGACTCACTTTTTTTTTTTGGTACCAGAGATCAAACTCAGGACCTTGTGCTTGCAAGGCAGGTGGCAGCGCCACTGAGCTAAATCCCTGGCCCCAGACTCACTTCTTAAAATGAGCCAATTTCTGGGTTAACTCTTTACAGCCTGTACTTCTTAAAGCCTGCTTTGGGCATAATCAATAAGGTGGTCCCCTACATTTTATACCTTTAATAAATGTAAAACCTCACTACTTTTTGTGCTTGTCTTGATCAGTTCTTTGTTCAGGACAGAAAGAACCTAGAAACCACCTCTAGAAGGAGACTCCAGCATCACCACACCTGGTACACAAGGTGCCCAGAAAAATACTGAAAATCTGGTTCTGTTGAAACCTGCTTGGCACCAAGGCTGGGGGTGGAAGTTCACACTCTCAGCATGGGCAAGCTGGAGATATAGCTTACTCAATTTTTAAAGATCTTAATTTTTAAAGATACTTTTTTAACCTCTCTTATTATTGAATGAGTTCTTGGAAATAAGTGGAATGTCAGAAAGGGGACAGACTTTAGAGTGGTGAGTTTTATTAGAACATGGCAGCCATCACTCCAAAGAAACATTAGCTCACTCTGTCTACTTACTTGTCTTCTATAATTGACAAATTTCACAAAAGATCAGGAAAAAAATGAAAACATCAATAAATAGAATAACTTAATATAACCTAATGACTTTCATTTCCTAATTATCTTGAATAAAAATTTTATTTAATGGAGGGAAGGTCAATAATTTGGCTTATATAAATTATATAACATGCTTTTATACTTGTGTTCTTACTAAGAAAAATACTATAGTGAGTGCATTGCATTGAAGAAGAATGTCATTTTCTCTGGAATGTGCCTTGTGGACTGGGAGCCTGGTGCAGGAACACAGAAATCAGGGGCTGTAGTACTGAGCAAGTTAATTAAGACCACCTAATTGTTACCAAATTTCCATGTGTCTATATGCTGGACAATTTCACTTTTAACAGGTCTCTATAATAAATTCACAGAAAGAAAATAAACATATTAACACATGGAAGTAGCAAAAAACAGTGACAGTTGTTTTTTAAATGTAATTACAATTAGTAATTTAGCTCAGTGGCACCATGCCTGCCTCAAAACCACAAGGTCCTGAGTTCAATTCCTAGTACCAAAAAAATGCATATTACAAATTCACAGGCATTACATTCTATGCCAAATTCATGTATAATAAAATTTTTTTAAACAGGGAGTACCATTTAAAAAGCTCTTAACTGTTTTGGCAGGTCTGGTTCTCCTATTGCCTTGTAGACAAGAAAACAATATACAAGTATGAGAATCTAGAGCGAAGATCTTCAAATTGGGCTTGGGAGTGGGTCGGGAATATAGCTAGTTAGGTAGAATTAAATCACAAAATGTGCACAGTGAAGGTATCACCAGACAGGACCCAAGGAGGTCCCCAAAGTGGAGAGGAGGAATCTTGACTCACCTCACCTATGGCATAGGATGCAGGTTCACTGACTTCCATCACAGAAAAAGAATTTTCAGAATGCTTCACTAAGAGGCATAAAGAAGTTTATTAGACAGAACTTAAAACCACTCAAAGTGTGGTCAGTAACTGGTACCCACCTGAGATGTTTGTATCCCATTTTGGATGCTCTGAGGGGAAGCCCTGCTTCAGCATTTCCTGTGCCTCCTCCTCCTCCTCAGATCACCCTCCTAATAGGGCCTTTCTAGCCTCAGCCCTAATTTGTTCCCTGTCCTGCACTGTAAAGAGTGTCAGTACTAGTTGCTGGCAAACATCCCAGGTTGGCAGATGAGTCCTGAAAATAGATTCTGTCAAAGATATTAGAACCTAGGTTTCTCTGAAAATGGTGGATTCTGAGTTTTCCAGTTGTAGAGGTCAGAGGTGACTACCCTCCAGATCACCTGGGCTAGGGCTGGGTCTAGTGAACCTCCTGAAGGCTAACCCACTCCAAAAGAGACCCAGTCAATTTCAAAGAAGGTGCAGAGCTTATTCTTTGACATCTTAACCCCATAGTCACCTGGGAATCCTGAGGAGAAATTTTTAAGCATGCAAGTCAATGGGGAGGAAGGTCGAGAAGCATAGGACCCCATAGTAGGGACAAGTTCAAGGGGTACTAAAGTGTAAAAAGAGGGCAAGTCAGGATATGCAAATCAGGAAACTAAAGGCAAACAAAAGGGTCCAGGAGACAATTAGAAGGACCCTCTTTCAACTAGCAAGCAGTCCTCAGAAACCACTGACATCAATCCAATGCCAAGAAGAAAGGCAGTTAAGATGACCAGGGGGAAGGAAGGCCAGTAGAGCAGTGGGGGAGCAGCTCAAGAAGGCAGAACAAAAATTCACAGGGCAGTGGGGATCCGAAGTGCGCAGTCCTATGGTGGGACCCACAAGACCAGTTACAACCAGGAAAGTGGGGCCTGGGTCCAGGATAATTTGGGCACTTCCAGAGGCAACATTGATAGAGCCACTCCTGATATAGAAAGAGACACCAGAAGGCCAGGTGTCTGAGTGGAGTCAGGAGTGTGTCAACAGTGAGGTCGAGGAGGGAGAGGGCCTGGTAAGGGGGAAGAAAGGGGTTTTGGGAACAGCAGGTCCAAAGAGATGGATGGTGAGTGGGATCAAGAAGACAGTTGAGAGAGGAGAGACGGTGGGGGGCAGGGGGTTGATGAGCAAAGTTCGGGATAGGCTGGCAGTAGAAATAGTTAAGGAAATGAAGGAGTCTGAGAGGTCCCCAAGCATATTCATTGGGGGGTTAGGCCAGGTGGTAGGGCAGAAGGAAAAGAGGCAATATGACAGAAAAGATGGGGCAGGAGCAAAATCCAGATGGGCCCAGAGGGCCAGGGAGGGGGCAAAATGCCAATTAGAGGAATGAAGAGACTTTGGGTGGCGATGACAATAACCTGGGAGGAAAACAACAGCACCCTGATGAAACCATGTAGGGCTGGAAGATGAGGCAAAAGAAGGGGCACAACAAGGGCACTCCGAGGGAGATCGAGAGAGACACTAGGTTAGAGTGGAATTCCCGGCCCAAGGGAGTCAGCAGAGAGCTTTAGAAAGAAGAGGGGACCTGTCACTGACAGGAAGCAGGGATGTTCTGTCATTCGGCAGACGGAGTGAAGGAAGAAGCTAATCCTAAATAGGTCAGAAGGCCAAAAAGAAGGCCCAAGTTGTCACAGGCAGAGTGACCAACCCGATATCCCATAACAGAACAGAAGGGTGAACCTAGTCAGACTCAGCGGGAAAGCAGTCAGGGGAGTCCTGGCAGCAAGAGATCAGCCACAATTCAGAGAAAGAAGACAGATCCGAGTGTCCGGAAACAACAGGGTGTCAGGACATAGAGAGAATCTTTTAGTACTTATGTGGTGCACCCTTGAATGATGTCGTGTGGAGAGCCAACAGCTCTATAAGTATTAAGATGGACAACTTGGATTTCCTATGAAAGGGTTAAGTGAAATATTGTAGAGCTTGCTGTCCAGCTCTGAAGAAGTTAGGCATAGGAGAAAGTGATAAGAGCAGCACAAGGACACGGAGCTAGGGAAAAGAAAACACGGGACTGTCTCAGGCCTGGGGAATTTCCAGATGTGCCCTATGTAAGATGTTTTCTATTCTTGAGTGCTATAAAAGAGAGCAGTAAAGTCAATAAAGTTGTTCGGTCTTGCCTGGGAGCCCCCTTGTCTTCTTTTCTTCAATCCTCACGCCCCGTTTCAGGTTCTGTTCGACTTGCCCCGGCTGGTCCGCGGCAATGTCGTGACAAAGGGAGGGGGTGTTCCTCTCTGTGAAGAAGCACTCAGTCAGTTGACTGCCCACAGGCCTCTCGGCCACTTTAAGGACCATCCAGGCTTTAGGGTGTATTTATCTCATCACAAGAGTACCCACTTGGCCTTCCTTAGATGCATCCATGGAATCACAGTACAACCTCATTCAGACCCCGTAACTCCAAGCGGGGAGAATCTCCCCCTTTGTCATGGGGCATGGACGGAAAGGTCTATAGCTTACACTGTCCATTTCCAGTCATACACCCATTCATACAGCAATCATTGAGAGATTAAAAACATTCCAAACCCTTCCCCAGGGATTTCCCAGATTGGCTGATTTGCAGCCAGACCAGAACAGACCAGACCAGAAGGTCACCTCAGTCAGTGTCTTAACCTTAGGAGGGGCCTAGGGGATGCCTTCCTCAAGGACTATTGTTCCCACCAGAACAGAAGGATCCTTACCTTCAGGCCAGACCAGATGGACTCCGGAAATTTTGGGGGATGTCTCAGGTGTTTCTGTGGTCTCCTCAGCGTTGGCAGTGAGACTACAGGGCCCTGGAACATCTCAGGGGGGCCTCCCATATAGTTTGCTGCCACAGACGGGAGGGACCACAGCGAGGTCAGTCCACACATAGAGTGTCTATCTCCCTGGGGCCTCCAACGTTATAGAGCTGGATGAATTGGAACTATAGAGATCTACCACACTCTGAATCAAGTTGAGTCCTTTATTATTGTCATAAGCCAGTGATCAAGAGTGACTCATGCCAGAAAAATTCTTGACAAAGGAAAAGCAGCTTTTGGGATCCTTTTAAATGGCTCTTCTAATTGTGGAAGGCTCAGGGAGAGGGGGTGTGCAAGTTTAATTTCACAGGAACAGAACTTTGCTAAATTAGTGGGGGTCAAGGAAAGTTTCACAAAGTTTAATTGAAAGAAAATATCACACAGGTGCAGAGCATACTGTTTACAAGATAGTAAAGATAACATAGCTGCAAACTTACACAGGTAAAGAGTACACTGTTTACATGGTAGTAAAGATAACATAGTTGCAGATTCACACAGGATGTGGCAGTCTGTCATGTATTAACTGAGGGGACTCTCATGGGGGAAGGGGAAGGTGACCACCCAGAATCACTTGACTTTATACAAATGGAGTCAGGTTGACTATCACAGGATTCCATTAGACATAAAGTAAAGGTGTGCAGTGGAGTTTGGCAACTGATGGATTTGTTACAGATTCTGGGATAGTGGAGTCTCCTTCTAGAGGTGTTTCTAGGTTCTTTCTGCCCTGAGCAAAGAATTAAGTCAAGACAAGTACAAGCGGTAGCAAGATTTTATTAAAGGTAGGAAAAGAAACTGGCTCTGCAGAGCAAGTCTGGGCAAAGTAAAAGTAAGAAAAGAAATAACCACACAGCGTGAAGGTGGGCCACCATGCAAGAGAGGACACAGAGGCTAAAAACTCAGTGTGGGCTATCTTTTTTGTATCACCCACTCCTCAGGCTGACATCAGGTCTAGGCCATTCTATCAAAAACCTGCTCGAGTTTCCATGAGAAGTCCACAGGCAGGGCTTTGGGAACTATTCCACCCACATATTCCAAAATCTCATCATACTTCCTTTCTCAGCCAGTCTTGACCATGCCCTACTTTCCTGTCTCAAGTTAAAGACAAGTGGTCAAAGTTCTTACACATCAAGGGAAGGATTTAGACATAAAACAGTTTGTGCGTGTGTGTATGTGTGTTTGTGTATATGTGTGTGTGTGTGTGTGTGTGTGTGTGTGTGTGTGGTACTGGACCTTATGCTTGCCAGGCAGGTATGGCACCACTGAGCTACATCCCTGGTCAAGGGAAGGATTTAATCCTCCAGGAAAGGGAGGCACTGGTAGCAAAAGAAATACTGGATCAGATTTATTCTAGTAAGGACTATTATCCCCAGAGTGGGAACTATACTGTTATGGATGATGAGGTCCCAATGTGGAGAACTTTAAGTGATTCTGAAGTGAGATAGAAGAAATAAAGATAGGTAGAAAGGAGGCCAGGAAAAATCACAATTTTAAAAATAAAAACTGCAGCTTCAGAACACAAACCCAGATTAATTTTTTCCTGTCTTTTCTACCAAAATACAAGAAGCCTGGGCAATTCCTTCTTACCTGCAAATTGGTTCAGCCCTTCCCTTTTTACTTGCAAATAGACTCTTTCACCTGGGAGTAGACCACCTCCTTTTATAGAAGATGGTTCATTTAGTTAGTTTATGAGTAAGGCAGCTAGTTAGTGGAAGGGCCTGAGATAGAGTTGGGTGACCAGTCATACAAACAACAAATTTCCTCAGGCAGTGTGAGATGCAGCCCATTCCCTACAAAAGGGAGTTGCAGTCACTCCTTACTAAGCTCTTGAGTTTTTAAGGAATTTAAATACATTGGACTTCCTCAGCCAGTGTGAGGTGCAGCCCACTCCTTACCTTCTTCAGATGTGCCCCATATTACTGAAATGGGGAATAGAGGCAAAGATTTACATAGTATTCTAAAATATATGGAGTGGTTATTCTTATTTTAACATTTTCCATTAATCTAGAGAGGATAAGGAAGACAGGACTCATTTTATTCTTTACTGCCATGTGTTTAACTTTTCAATAAATGGCACCAAATGTTTTCAGAATTTTAATGTGTTGATCAGCAGAGGGAGCCATAGTCTCCATTTCTCTAGCACCTTAAATCTGGCTGTCCAGCTTGTTTTGTAACTAGAGGAATAGTAATGAAGATCCCATGTGAAAGTCCAAGGTTCTGGTGAGTTCGCTGCATGGTTGCTGCTTTAAACATTTGTCTTTTGCTATTGTCTTGTTCTGTCTCCACACTGACGTGGTTTGCTCTCTCCTCTCCCATGAATCCCTCAGAGCCACTAGAGAACCTACTGACACCACTATAACGAGTGAGCTCAGCAGATTCGCTAAACTGAGTTGTAATTATTTACATCATAAAGGCATTTGTTAAAACAATTATTTTTTACATGTTGTTTAAAAGACATTTATCTCTTTAAGATTCATTTATATAGCACTTACTTAAATTTTGAGATTCTTTAGTAAGTCCCATTAAATATACAGGGAAAATATTTCATAGGCTCTAAGCATCCAACACATTTTTAACTGTTACATCCTGCATTCTCTAAGTTTCCATACTAGATCCTGAGGCCACAACATTGAGAAATTACATGTGTAAAGCCAAGTGTGGTGGTGCATGCCTGTAATCCCAGCACTCAGAAGGCAGAGGCAGGAGGATCACTGCTAGTTTGAAGACAGGCTGGGCTACATAGTGCACTCAAGGCCAGCCTGAACTACCTGAACAACATAGCGAGACCCTGTCTCAAAAAAAATTACATGTGTAATACTGATCTGTATGTAAACAAATGTGCATTTTATATGAAAAATGAGGCAATCTATATGCTCCCAACACGTTTATTTACTTGAGACATAAGCATGGAATCATTTCCACACTTTCCCAAGGGGCATATTTGGTGCACCATTCGCTCTACAAAAGAAGAAAGAAAAGAAGGAGCTGGGAATTCCAAGACCTAACAGCATTAGAAAGTTCAAGATGCCTAGTAAACACCTCTATGATGTTTTTCCCATATAAAAAACTGAATTGTTTTCCAGTACCAGGGATTGAACCAAGGGCCTTACACATTCGAAGCAAGTACTCTATCACTGAGCCATAGCCCTAGCCCTGAAATTTAACTTTTAAAAAAAAGGTTATTTTTGAATTGAGAAACATTTATTTTAAATATATCCTTTCTAAAAGCCCTACTGTAGACGGTTCCAGGGGCCCTCTGGATTTGAGAAGCCAGTACAATGTGAAATAGGCCTGGTATGTCATGATATCCTATTTTGGGAGAGGGGGCATCCATCTCTCCTGTTTTGCCTAACAGAGCACAAAAAGCCACAGAACACAAGAGGGAAGAATGTGAACATGGAAATCCCTGCCAGTCCAAAGGCCTGAGCACTTCCCTTTGTGCCACTTACCTCTGCCCTGGGTGTGGACCCTGACTAAAAATTAATCTAACTCAGATAGAGCTCAGGGGAAGCTCAGCCTCTTAACTCCCAGGAGCTTTCCAGGATTATAAACTAGGGTATAGAGAGCAATCTGGGAAATAATGGAGGACCCTCAGGCAATTTTCTCTCTGCAACCAAGAGGCAGCACCGTGTCCATGATTCCTAGCCCCAGGGTCTTGGGGACAGGGATCAATTAACCAGAACCACCACACTGCTACTAAGGGAAGTACTATTTGTAGTCCACAGACTAATAATATTATTCAGCTATGAATTTATTCACAGTTTGAGATTCTAAAACAGAAGAGTATTGGTGACATGAAACTGAGGCTGTGACTCTCATAAAGCTTCATGGTGTTTAGGTCAGAATAGCACCATCTCTAGTGCTGTGTGGCTATGCCTCAAGGGATTTTAAGAAAAGCTTGTTATCATTAATCCTCACAGGGATGGCATAAGAAATGAATAGGATATATGTTGTGTTAGTGGGTTTTCAATTATAAAAATCTATATTGTACCAGAAGCTCCTGGTTTGGGTAATATAACTGCAAGAACTGTGGACCCTGCTGGGGCTTTCATGTGTGCTTTGGTAATGACAGGTGGAGGCAGCAGAGGGATATTTTCATTCAGAATGCTACTGTTTATACTAATACAGGAGGGAGGCTGTTGCATCAGAATATGGTGATGTTTGCATTCAGTAGTAGCTTATGAAAAAGGCTAATGAGCCTATGGAGTTTGGGATACAAATTAAGGCTATGAAGAGTAGAAGTCATGAGCCAAAATAGGGAGAAAAGCCTTGCACTTAGTTATTCTTGTGGTTTCAGGATTAGGGTTACTTCAAAGAATACAATTAGTTCTGTGGCTCCAAGGACATAGTCTCCCTGCCTGTTAACTAGAATACCTGGTCAAGTAACAGAACAGCAATGCCAATTGCTCCTTTGTTCCCACTTCTGAAAGCACACTGGTGCCTGACAGGCCCTCTTTGATGACGTGGTTTGACTGAGGTTTGCAGAGTCCTTTACATCAGTGCCTGTGCAATGGCCAGGGCTGCCCAGGTAAAGCTGCCTTCACCATCCAGGATTCCCATTAGAGTGTTACCTTCCCACAGAGGAGGTATTGGTAACCTGAAGCTGTTAGAACAAAACCCTGTGGGTACTAACCTAAGTTTGTTGTGGAAGGACTTTGACCATATGGATTGAGCTGGATGCTCTGGAGCAGGGCTTGTGGGGAGGGTGATGCCAGTAGTCTGAGGGGCCTTGCATGGATGAGCAGGAGAAGCACTGGCTCTAACCTGGCCAGAATGGGATTTTAATCCCAATTCTGCCCTCTCACAAACTCAAACCTGACAAATGACATCACTGCTCTAAACTTCGGCTTAGTCATCTATAAAATAAAGTTGAAGATTAGTTGAGTTCCTCAAAAAGATATATGAATGGTGCCTTATGTGGAAATAAACTCTTTGCAGATGTTGAATACATAAGTAAATGAAATTGGGCTCTGTTGGATTCAGGTGGGGTCTAAATATAGCTTCAATGTCCTTCCAAGGAGAGGGGATTCACACGGAGTCCCAGGGCTGGCGGCCATGTGCAGACAAAGGAGGCTAGAGTGGTGCATCTGTAATCCAAGCAGTGGAGAGGATCAGCAGCCACCACCGGAAGCTGGGAGAGGCAGCTCCAACATCACCACCACCACCCCAAACCCAGCCCCAACCCACCTTGAGTCTCCCGAGGAAGCACACACAGTCAGGCCAACAACTCGATCTTGGACTTCTCACCTCCAGAACTGTGAGAGAATGATTTTTTCTTGTTTAAGCTAACCAGTGTATGTATTTTAATGGCAGCCCTGGGAAACTAATGAAACCTACTTCATGGGCAGGTTGTGAGGATTAACTGAGATTACATAAGTAAATTCTTATTAAGTATTAGATATCAGCCCTTTTCTTCCTTCTTCTCAGGGCCTGGAAATAGAAAGACATTCAAGAAGCGTTGTGGTAACTCTGCTGTTACCTAAGAATTTAAAGGTGAGTGCTATTGAAATTTGGCCAATCTGATTTAAAAGGCACAGCCAAATTATGCACTTAGAGGCTTAATTTCTGGAGCTGGAGACTTCTGCTCTTTCTCTATGGGCACAGCAATGGAGCCCTGTGTTGTGGAAGGCAAGCAACGGAAATCTATGCACATTGCTGCTGTGTGTTACTCATGGCCCCTACAGGTGCATATCAGCTTCCACAGACCCAGGGTAGAATACCAGGCAAGGGCCTCTCACAGATTGGATATATCTTCCAAAATTTAAATGTTGGAGCCTAACCCCCAGTACCTTAGATTGTGGCCTTAATTGAAGAAAGGGACTCTAGAGGTAAGCAAATTAAAACGAGGTCATTAGGGTGGACCTTAATCCAACAGGACTGACATCCTCATGAGAAAGGGGTATTTGGATGCAGCTGCACACACAGGGAAAACAGCATATTCAAATGAAGGCAGGGATCGGGGTGATGCTTCTACACACTAAGGAACACCAAAGATCACCAGCAACCTCCACATGCCAAGGGAGAGGCCTGAGACAGATTCCCCATCAGAGCCTTAGAAGGAAACCATCCTGCAACACTGTGTTCTCAGATTTCTAGTTTCCAGATCTGTGAGAGAATAGCTCCTGTTGTTTAAGCCACCTGTGATGTCTCCTCTGGCAGTCCTGGCAAGGAAGAGATACAACTTTGTGGGTCACCATGGCCTGACTGCACTCTCTGGAGTTAGTAACATTCAAACAGATGAGGCTAAATTCCTGCTGGGCTAGGACACAGGCCCTGCCACACCCAGGCTGTGTAAACTGGGCCACTATAGCATTCCTCCCTGCCCGTGGGCCTTATCTGATCAACTGAAATTGTGTGAATCGGGTTGCATAAAAAGCACCTTTTACCATTCCCTACACATTATTTAAGTTCACAGTGATTACTTTTAGACAGTCAGTGCTATGAGAAAAATCAAGGCACGCGGGAGCCTTAGAAATTAGCAATAAGAAACCAAGCAGAGGAGAGAGCTACTCTGTCTAAAAAGAGGTCCTGGAGGAGATGGGGGAAGTGTTGTGTCTCAGAGTCGCTGAGACCTTGCAGCTGCTGCCATGGGAAACACTTGTCCCATAACACTCCGTGCAGGAGCACAACTCCCTGTGGGAACATTTGCTTGCACTTTCTGCTTCCTTGAAGTCATTGTTTCTGCAAGAACTTCAGTCATGCAAGTATAGGACCTTCACAAGTTGGCTACTTATACTGGGGGAAGTAGCCAACTTGTTTGAAATTGTGAAACACATCCAAAAACTGAATGTGTCAGGGAAAATTTCCAGTTTGTTGTATTTGGGCAGATTAATGATGAAGGCTCCTGAAGAGGAAATTTCTCTCCCAAGCAGCAGAATATGCTGCTGAGCCACTAAAACTCAGAACACTTTTCTATTAGGGCGCCCTCACCTTGTGGTTTCCACACATTGCTAAGGGGAAAGTATACCTAACTCAAGTGTTTGTAAAAGAAAAAAGAATAAATACAAAATAAGTTGGAGTTTTAGATCCCTTTGAGCTCCATTTTAGAATGTCTCAGTCCTAATGTATGAGGACGGGTCCCAAAGTGCCATGAGGCAGAAGAAAGAGGCAGGCAGGTCCAGAATTGCACCACTCTATTTTAGGGGTTTTTACTGACAGATGCATATTCCAGGGGGGCAGCAAGAGGAGTTAGATTCTTAACAATTTGGGTCAGAAGGAGGGCGTTTTTGTGACTTAGGACAAAAGCAACCTCATCCTAGATGGAATGTTCCCAGTTATCTTAAGATAACTGGGCACTTCTCTGGAACCAGGGTCTAGATGTAAAGCTCCACATCCCCCTCTAATGATTTTGTCTGTTATAGTTTGCTGGGAAATTCTGTAGGAAAAACAACTAGGATTACTCTGGGGCAGTCATGGCCAGTTCAACTCAAAATGCCTGCAGCAATGTCAAGCTGAAGCCACATAAACTTTACATGGTTTAATTAAAGTAGTAGTCTGAGAAGAAAGCATGAATCTACATACCAGGAAAATGATTAGGCACATTACATTCTGAGAACATTTTCACCTCCCAATATGTTCTCAGAAAGCAATGAACACATTTAAATTTATAATTACTTAAAAATATATTTTAAACTATAAATAAAGAAGTATATTATTATGATAAGAAACATGCATAGGGTGATGAGCTGCACAGAATCTAGAGAAAGTAAGGACTGGTCAGGAGAGAACATATGTGGATACCTGTATGGGTAAAGGCTGCGTGTCTCAGGCGTAAGCACAGTTATCAGAAGCAGCACTGCAGGGGACAATGGCAACTGCCTTGCTCTGGAAGCGCTCAGACCTCTTCTTCCACCTTCTATAGCTACTTCAGCTTCTGAAGTCAAACACAGCAGATATGCACGTCTGAATGCAATTTAGTAATAAATTGCTGACATGATACCTAACAAATTAATCTTGTATACATTGTGCATTTTTAACATCAAATGTCAAAAACCCAACTCCGTTTAGGAATAAAGAAATATTACAGCATCTGGAATCTGAAGAAAAGTTTGAGCAGGCAAATGTAAAAAGGTCATAGCTATAGCTGGCCTCAAGGACAGCTGGTAGCAACCTTGACACCCACAGAAATCTTCTCTCCACCTGTGGCCTCCTTCCTTTCCACGTGGCCAGCTTCCTTGACCACAAACAAGGACAAATAGCTCTAGCCCCACAGTGCAGTCTGCAAAGGTCAAGGCTGGTTCCTCCTCAATTCTAGTTGAACAAGTCCTAGCAGATACCATCCATCCCCCTGAACCAGCCATCTGTGGTCTGGATGTGGGGTTAAAGGGAGGCCCAGCAGTTCTGCCAAAGCCACATGCCTACAATCAGGAGTGGGAGCTAGACAGGGAGCCATTCCCAAAATAAATGACAAGTTGGGGAAGGGCCAGAGAGGAAGGGGATATCCCCAGAAGACCTCCCACCAGACCCCATCTGGGTCTGGTTTCCACTCCATCCCAATAGAACCAAACTGAGGACTGAGTCCTTAACTTATGGACTTTTGGGAACCATTTACAATCCAAACGATAGCAGGCACACATAGGTATTTCAGGTGTTAGGACAAGAGCCTAGGATCCAGGGATGAGGAAGATCTTGTCCTTCTTAAGGAGCCCTTTTAAATGTCACTGGGCAACTTATTGAGCCTCTTAGAACCTCAGTTTTTTGCCAGAATAATTGAGATAATTCATACCTTTCCAGTTGCAGTGAGGCACATGGCATAGTTAGTACCCACTACCCTTTAACATTTACTTAACTCACTACCCATAACATCTACTTAACTAATCTTGGATGTTATGGGTAGTGAGTGTTCGGTCATATATCTTATTAATATTAAACATGCACTACCATAATTTATCTCAGTTTTGGAAATCTAATTATGGTAAATCTTACTTATCTTCAGTTTCCCACAATGTTTACAATAATAATACCTAATATTTGAATTATGACTGACAATTTGAGATACTTAGGCTGTCTAATTAAGTCATGTAATAATCATGCCTCATTTATCTTGAATAATTAGAGGCTTAAAATAGTAATGGAATTACATGAAAATGTAAGGCCTTAGAAATAAAGTTAAAGAAAGAGGAGTTCAAAATTAGAATATTTTTAAGATTTTATGAGTAATGCCATTCATGTACAAGAAAATCTATGAAGTACAGTAAGGTATACTTTCACCTTATTGATTTATTTTTTTCAGTAAACAAGAAATTTTTTAAAAATTAATAAAGATTGTCCGAGTACTACAGGTTTTGAGAGCATTTCTGAATTTCTGGTAATTTAAAGCTGCCACACTTAAGTGGCCTGTCAGAGAACAGCTCACCTTTTTTCAGGGGTATGAGTTAGGTTAAAAAGAAATTGATTTCATTGGCTGTAAATGAGCACCCAGGAACCACTTCTAGAATGTTCTGCCTTATAGAAGAGTGGCAGCAATGATGGGTGGAGGTGGGACTAATACCAACAGGGAAAATGCTGTGAGACATTTGGTTTGGTTTTCTTTTGTTTCTTCCTTATAGAGGAAGTGCTCCTGAGTGTTTTCAACCTAAAATTCCTTAATATGGAAAAAAGAGAAATGTCATTCTGACAGAAAAAGTACTATTTATGTGATCTGGGAGTATTACATCCAAGCTCAGGAGGTATAGACAACAAATAATCAAAAGAGGGTAACTTTGTTATTCGAATGGTATAAATGACAGACTGGAAAATACAAGGGCCAACAGTGTTTAACAGTAAAATTAGTGTCTGCCCATTTCAAATTCTGTGCCGGAAATGAAGCAGCAAAAGAAAATGAATACTTATATTTGATGATCAAAATGTTGAGTGTTTTATAATAACTTTACTTAGCTCCTTGTAAATAATTAAAAGGAAATAACATAATTCTATTACACTGCATTGCCTCAGAATTAATTGAATATCTTCATGAGAGAGGTATAAGGCAAAATAATAGATTTATTGCAAAATGTTTAATTTAGGCTAGTGTCTTCTGCATATTAATTTTTTAAATGCCATTGTATATCAAAATAAGCAAACATCCTTCTAATGCTAGGAAAGGATAGATAAATGAAATCCTAATTTTAGATTTACATGTCCAATAATGTTTCTATTAATTAAATCCTGGCCCACATTCCAGATCTAGAATATTTTTCACTCTCCTTTGAGTTGTATCTTAATAAAACTGTTTTTAAAAATAGAGCATATGTGCTCACTTCAGCAGCACATATAATAAAAATAGAGCATGCACTGACCGTAGCCCAGTGTTTAGATGTCACCAGTATACACGTGATAAGTTTGCACAATGAACATCAACCTGGATAAATATCACCTTACTATCAAAATCCTGACATAACTGATATTATTGTACACTTACTGAGTATTATGAAACACTCCCAACACTTCATGGGAATAATATCATTTGATTTTTATGAAAACTGTGATATGTCAGCTTGAATGTATTAAGAAACACATGGTAGATTAGTGGAAAACAGTTTTGGGTGTGTCTGTGGATGACTGACATGTAGGTCAAATTCCAAAAAAGACCCCTTCCCCAGCGCACAGGAGGTGAGCCGCTCCCAGCACCCCGGAGGAGGCTTCCCGAAGGAAGTAACATCCCCTTCCCCAGCCCACAGGAGGTGAGCTGGGCGGGTACCAGCAACACCCCCCCCCCCGTCAAAAATGAGAAGACACGAAAACTAGTCTCAAAACCAGACTTCCACATCACCGAGAACAACCCCAAAGGGAAACGAGATGGAACACTCTGATAGGCAACCACCTGGACTCCCTGAGCTGGCAACAAAAGAGGATCTAGAAAAAATAAAATAAGAAATAATTTCTCAGATAACAGCAGAGATTGTTCTCATAGTATCAGACATGATTAATAAATCTAGAGAAGGCACAGATAAAAGAATAGAGGAACTGAGGGACATGATGGAATCCCAACATAGGAAACAAATGGAATCCATAAAACAGATACAAACAGATTTCCAGGAGATTAAAAACTCCATTGAAAGCTTACACAGCAGAATGAGCCAATGTGATGACAGAATTTCAGACATAGGAGATAAGATTGCAATTAGTGACCAGGAAAAGAAAAATTGCTTTAAAATAGTAGGGGACTACGAGAAATCAATCCAGCAGCCACTAGACGATGCAAAGAAGAATTACATAAGACTGATGGGAGTCAATGAAGAAACAGGAGAGAGTGCAGATGACATTAAAAAACTGTTCACAGTAGTGATGGCAGAAAACTTCCCAAGGAGGGGAAAAGAACTTGACATACAGATAAGGAAGGCATATAGGACTCCAACTAGCCTTGATCAAAAAAAATCTACACATAGTCATATAATTGTTAAGATTCCAGAAACCCAACAGAAGAACAAAGTTCTGCAAGCAGTTAGAGAAAAGAAACAAATCACATACAAAGGAAAGCCCATCAGAATCACAGCAGACTTCTCAATGCAAACCCTCAAGGCAAGAAGAGGTTGGAGTGATGCATTTCAAGCCCTAAAGGAAAACAGTCTCCAACCCAGATTGATGTACCCTGCAAAACTATCTTTCAAAATTGATGGTGAAATAAGATACTTTCATGACAAAGAGCACCTTAGGAACTTCATGAAACCAAACCAGCACTCCAAAAAATTTTAGACAAAATCCTAGGAAAAGACAACAAGGATCACAACCCCAGGAAGCCCAGCAGAATTAATCCATTGAGTGTGACAAGAAATTGAAGACAAAGGGGGAGAATCCAACAAAAAGAAAAAGTCATGACAATGATAAGTCAATACATATCTGTACTTGCTATTTATCATCTTCTTATGTCTACTTTTTAATTGGGTTGTCTATTGATGAGCTGTAAGAGTTTTATATATATTCTGATCTTAGGTTATATGTATTATATGTTTTTTTGTTTTTTTGGTTTTTGGTACCAGGGATCGAACTTGGGTCCTTGTACTTGCGCAGCAGGCGGCAAAACCACTGAGCTAAATCTCCAACCCTATATATGTATTATAAATATGGTCTGTTTAAGGAATACTTTTCATTTTCTTAGTGATGTCATTTAAAGTTCTAAATTTTGATAGAATCTCATTTATCAATTTCTTTCTTTTATACGTCATGTTTTGTGTATCCTAGGAAATTCTTACCTACCCTAAATACATGAACATTTTCCCTTATAATTTCTTCTTAAAGTTTTATAGTTTTAGTCTTTCATATTTAGGTTCATAGATCCTTTCAACTTGTTTTTATGTATGGAAATAAAGGGTTGAGGTTAATTTTTTACACAGGGATACCAGGTGTTCTAGTACCATTTGCTGAAAACATTATCTTTTCCTCTGCTCTTGAATTGAGTTTATGTTCTATAAAATGTTAATGTTAAATAATCTTTCAAACCTCAGTGGACCATATATGTATGGTTCTATTTCTAGATTCTCTGTTTCATTCCATTGATCTATATGTCTTTCCTTATGCCAACACTGCCTTGATTACTGTAGCTTTAGAGGAAGTCTTAAAATTAGGTAATAAATGTCTTTCAACACTGTTTTTTTTTTCTTTTTACTTTTCTAGGTCCTTTGTACTTCTACATAACTTTTAAATTTCAATATCCAATTCTTCATTTATAGCAAGTATACATAGACCTGAATTTTTATATATACCTTGTGTTTTCTAATCCTGCTAAATTCAAATACAAGTTCTAGGGGCTCCTAGAGATTTCTTAGTATTTTCTCTGTAGATGATCATTTCATCTACATATAAAGATTTTACTTCTACCTTGTCAATCGTATGCTAATTGCTTCTTTTTATTGCCAGACTATTTTGGTTTGGGCCTATTTTCAAAGTTTAATGGACAGATGAAGAGTAGGCATATCTACCCTTGTTCCCCACCTTAGGGAGAAAGCATTGTATCTTTTCCGTTCATATAAGGCATTTTTGCTGGAAGTATGGAGTACATGGCTTATCTGTTGAGAAGGTTCTGGTCTACTTCTAGTCTCCTGATAGCTTTCACCATGAACAGTTGTAGAATTTAGTCCAATACTTTTTCTGCAACTAGTGACAGGATCACATGGCTTTTTCCTTTCCTCTGTTAAAATGATAACTTATGGGGGTGGATCTTCCAATGCTGAAGCAACACTGCCATCCCTATAATAAAACCACTTTCTACATACTGCCAGATCTGACTTATAAGAGTTTGTTTTGTTAAACAAATTTTTATTTATGTTCATACTTTTTTCTTCTATTATCTTTATCCAGTTTTAGTATTAGCACAATGCTGATTTCCTAAAATGAGGGGAGAAGTGTTCCTTCTTTCTTCTGCTTTAAATGTTTGATATAATTTATCAGTTAAAATGTATATGAGCCTATTGTTGTCATATAGGTAGGTTTTCAAGCTAGGAATATACTTTCTTTAATAGGTGCTATTCAAATTTTATATTTCCCCCAGAATCAGTTTCATTAATTTGTCTTCCACGGTACTTCTTAGAAGTTGTCAAGTTTATTTCAAAAAGGATTTTTATAATATAATTTCTATATCCTTTTAAATTCTGTAAAAGCTGTGGTAATGTTCTCTAAATTTTGACATTGTAATTTAAAAAATGTATAATGATATTGTGTATTAGGAAGAAAAGGTCTAAAGGAGTAGGCGAAGTGGGAGGAGTAGGGGAAAGGAAAGAAAGGAAAAGAAAAAATCTGAGAAAAGAAAAAAAATGGAAACAAAGTCTTTGCAAATAAGGAAGGGTGGAGGGGGTGAAGGGAGGGCAGGGGAAGGGGAAAAAAAATAAGAACCAAGATACTCATGTAATGGTACAAGATCCCAATGATGTATGTAACTATATTTTATACCTAAAATGTACCAATAAAGTTAATGGGGAAAAATGATAAAAAAAAATCCAAAGAAGAAATAAAGACCCTGGATGTGGGTGGCACCAACCGATAGGTTTGCAGTGCAGATTCTTCAGCCTTTCAGTGCAGACCTTTTGGTCTCTGACGTGGACTTGCACTGGACTCTGCAGGGAGCTCCAGGCCATTCACCTTCAACTGGATCCTCCCTCTCCAGTATGCAGATGGCTATTTTGCATTCTTCCCTTCCTGATTCCATAGGCTGCCATTGTAAGACTGCTTAGTAAATCTTTTATATCATCATATGCATATATGTACATATATAATATATAAATGATACATTTATATTTTGTATATCATACATAAAGGATATATTTATATTCAATCTTTCTCTAGTGAACCCCTAACTAATAAATTTTGGTATTGACAGTGGTGGTTACAGAGAAATAGAAATGTAAGGATGAATTTCTCTCATCAGTTTAGTGATTGCTGGAGTTGGATAATTTAATAAGATCGAAAGTTGCCATGGTCTCTTTTTCTAATAATGTGGAGAGTACTGATAATCCATGGTATGAACTGTTTAAAGTAATATACAACAAAGAGCCATTTGATTATTGTAATTCACCACTTGTGAAATGCAAGGAATTAGTGACTCTATATATAATTCTTTTTAATATTTTTGGAAGAATGGGAAATGTAAGGATAATGCCCTTTGCACCTCTTGACAAACTAGTAAAGGAAAATTATGAGCTCCAGACATACATAAACAATCTAAAGTCTTCTAAGGGTGAAGACAAATTAATAAAGGAAAATAAGGTGTTCAAAGATTCAAATTCCCAAACACATATAAAGACTCTAAAGGTTTCTCAGTGTGTCCTGAAAAAAGAATCTTCTCCCCTTTAGCCACAGGGCTGAAGTCGCAGAAACCCAAGCACAAGCCCTCGTAATTTGATTGACTGAATTACAGTGTAAGTTTAACACTGCCTCAAAGAGTATCTGAAGTGAAAAGAGGGTGCTGTTCAGAAAAGAATGGAATCTTGTATATCAGGATGGAGATGTTTGGGAGAAACTGGATGAAGCCAGGGACACTGAGCTCCTGAATCTTGATGAGATTATTTCCCAGAAGAAAGACTTCCCCACCCTCCATGCCAGAGGCGTCCCCAACCCCAACCCGCGTAGTGCTGGCCTTTCCCGGTATACTTGAGGAAAGTAATCCTGTTTTGCCTATGAAAGTAATGCCATTCCTAGTACAGTTACTGAGCAAATGGTGGTGATACATCTCAACATACACCCACTTTTGCCCCTAGGCCTATAGCCAGGCTCAAATCCCAGAAAGCTCCTAAAGGTGAGATATACAGCATGACCCATGAAAAGGTTTGCCATATTCCTGAAGAACTTCTCAAGGGTTTTTAAAAAATTCCTATAAGCAGAGGTCTGAATAACAAATATGGGAATGGATTTTAAAGAGTGTGGAATAAAGTTGGAAGAAACATAAACCTGGCTCAAACTGAGCTTTTCAATATGGACCCATTAACTAGATTTAGAGTATAATTTTGGAGCTAGTGGAGTTAAAAATTATTAATAGTTTATTTAGCTACCTGGTTGAAGTCTGGATCAAAAAATGGCCCATTGTGAATGAGCTAGAGATGCCTGAAGGACAGTAGTGAAGGGAAGTCTTCACAATGGGCAAACTTTGTTCAGTCTACCTGGTCATACATTTTTTTCCTGGACAAAAAATGGCCAGATGTGTGACTATATACTGATGCATGGGCTATAGCCAACGGTTTGACCAGATGGTCAGGGACTTGGAAGGAAAATGACTGAAAAATTGGTGACAGAGACATTTATTAGGTATGTAGATAGACCTCTCCATACTGATGAAAGATATAAAGATATGTGTATCTCACATAAATGCTTACCAAAAGGTGACCTCTGGAGAAGAAGATGCTAATAATCAAGGGGATAGGATTACCATTTAGTGGATAGCAGTCAACATTTCCCTTCAGCCAACCCTGTCATTGCCTAATGGGCTCATGAACAAAGTGTTCACAGTGGCAGGGATGGCAGCTATGCATAGGCTAGCAACATGGCTTTCCACTTATCAAGGCTAATCTGGCTATAATTACTGCTGAAAGCCCAGTATGACAGCAGCAGAGACCAATATTGAGTACCTGATATGACACATCATGCAATCAGCCTTGTTTGGTGACAAGTTGATTATATCTGACTGCTTCCCTCATGGAAAAAACAGTACTTTGTCTTAACTAGGATAGGCACTTATTTCAGGTATGGATTTGCATTTCCTGCACATAATGCTCCTGCCAAAACTATCTTTTGTGGACTTAGAGAATGCCTCATTAACCATCATGATATTCTATGCACCAATACTTCTGACCAAGACACAGATTTTATGGTCAAAGAAGTGAGGCAATGGGCTCATACTCATGGTCTTACCATGGTCCTCACCATCCAGAAGCAGATGGATTGAAAGAAAGGTGGGATGACCTTTTAAAGATGCAATTACAGTGCCAGCTAAGTGACAATACCACACAGGGCTGGGGCAAGGTTCTCCAGAAGGCTATATATGCTTTGAATCAGCATCCACTATATGGTACTGTTTCTCTGTAAGCCAGGTCCGGAATCAAGGAGTGGAAGTGGAAGTGGTACCACTTACCGTTATTCTTACTGACCCACTAGCAAAAGTTTTACTTCCTGTTCTCACAACCTTATGCTCTGCTAGCCTAGAAGTCTTAGTTCTAGGGGTGGGTAGAGGGCTGGTATCAAGAAGAACAACAATGCATCCAGTGAACTGGAAGCTAAGATTTCCCTCTGGTCATTTGGGTTCCTTATGCCTCTGAGTAAACAAGCTAAAAATGGAGTTACAGTGTTTGGGAGGATGACTGATCCAAACTACCAAGGGGAAATTAGACTATTACTCCACAACAGAGGGAAAGAAGAATATATTTGGAGTGCAGGAGATCCCTAGGGCACCTCATAGCATTACCATACCCTGTTATATAAGTCAATGGGAAACTACAACAACTCAATCCAGGCAGGTTGACAAGTGTCCCAGAACTTTCATGAATAAAGGCACAGGTCACCCCTCCAGATAAAGAACCAGGACCACCTGAGGTGCTTGATGAAGGCCAAGGAAATGTACACTGGGTAGCAGAAGAGGTAGTTATAAATACTAGCTATGACCACATGATCAGTTACAGAAATGAGGATTCTGTCATGAGTATTGCTTTCTTATTTTGTTAATATGCTTATGCACATATACTTATGTATTAAGCAACTATCTGTTTCTTTCTTTGTAACATAATGTTGATAGACAATATTAGTTCTTAAATATTATTAAATCTATATAATATTTAAGTTATAAGGAGAGAAGTAAGCATCACCCAAAGAAAAACTTTGCTTCTATTCTGGGGAAGGAATTAGTGTATTTCCATTGGTATGCTGGAGACTTGTATCACGTCAGGTATAACTATGAACTTGCTATTGTATCTGGAGACTAAATATGGTTTAAGAAGATGTGTATGGTTGTCAAGTTCACAAGGGGTGGACTGTGATCATTAATTGTGATATGTCAGTTTGAATGGATTAAGAATGCCTAGTGGATTAGTGGAGCACAGTTCCAGGTGTGTCTGTGGATGACTGATGTATAGACTGCAAACTGAGGAGGGAAGACTCACCCTGGATGTGGATGCCACCAACCAATTGTCTTGTAGCCTGGACTGAATAAAAAGGGAAAGAAGGAAGTCTTACTTTTGCTTCTTTGGAGGCACTCCAGCCTTGCCCATTGCCTTCGGATGTTCATCTCCAGTTTGTTCAGGCCTCCAGTGCAGACTTTTCAGCCTTGCAACACAGACCTTTTGACTCACACTGGAATCTCCACTGAGCTTTAAGACTTTGACCTTCAACTGGATCCTCTGGCTTTATAGTACACAAACGGCCATTTTTGCATTCTTCCATCTCTGACTTCATAGGCTGCGATCGTACACCTGCTAAGTCAATCTTTTATATGCTGTATAATCATATATTTTATTATATTAAATTTGTTCCCCTAGTGAACACTAATTGATATACCTTTACTTTCTCTATTATTTGAAAGAGGAAACTAAGAGTTGTCCAAAGTCACACAGTTGGGAAGAGAGAGCAACAGAGCCAGGTGATATAGCCCTGAGTGTAGACACTGTCATCTGCTGAGGTTACAAAGGTGTGGGTTCTGAGACCAGGACACAAGTGCTGCATTTGCTCCTCCTCCATCAGCACCTTGCTGGAGGCTCCAATGGACCTCAGTCCCACCCCTATGCCACTGTGAGCCCCTTCGAAGCTCATCATAGGATCACAAAAGGGTATAGAGCCAGATGTCAGAATAACTGAGTCTACATAAAGTAGTTATGCACTAAGGGAGGTTGGCCCACAGGGAAGTGAAGACCTCCAAGTATTAACATCCTACAACTCCGGGAACACCTGGAGACTGACTTCATTCCAGAGTAGATGCAGGTCACAGGCCCTGTTAGGGGCTGACTTTGGACTAGGGACCCCAGAGCCAACCTTGAGCACAACCTGACTCAGGCATGACCTCGCTAGCATGGCTTCACTGCAGGTTTCAACCATGTGCTCCTTACTACTGCTCCCCCAGTACAGAAGCCTAAGCGTCTGAGAAGGAGAAGCTGGACCCTGTGCCTTCTCTTGCCTGAAACATACAGAATTCCAGGATTGCTTCTTTGCACTCTGCTCCCTTAGCAGATTTTCTTAAAGGTTGCAGTGTGGAGTGTGGTCCTGCTCATAACTCTGTGAGGGTTACAGATGCAACCCACTTTCTCAGGGGACCCTGAAGGACAAGGACTGCTTAAAGGTCCCTAACTAGCACTGTATCTCCCTCCAAATCTATTGAAACTCCACAGATCTTACCTCAGACCACCTCCACCCTTCACCTGCCCTCAATACCTTGCTGCTCACCTTGGTTAATGTCTTCTCTTGCATTCTGATATTTTCATATGGAGATTTATTAACAATTTGTCCATTTTCACCTTTCCCTCTAGGTGATCAAACATACTGTTACCCCAACTTCAGAGCTTCACAGATGCCAAAAAGACAGATAAACAAAGTTTGAAATAGCTCTTTATGACATGAAAGATTGGGAAAGCAGTGAGAGAGAACTTCCAAAGTTGAGTTTAAGACAATGCTTTTATAATCTTATCTTTCTCCAACCCCATCAGAATCAGCTTCACGGCAGTTCAGGAGGGTGAATGTTCCAAAGACAGCACAGAGTCAGCTCTCTGGGTTCCAGCAGCAGCAACAAACAAGATGCATGTCTTTTTTGTCTCTCCTGCAGACCAGAGTTAAAATGCGCGTGCATGCACACGGGTGCGCACGCGCACACATACACACACACACACACACACGCGGATCAACAGAGAGGAAGCTTTTCTTTTCTTCTGAATTTACTCTTGATCCTCTGCTTTCAGTCTGTTAATTTAGTAACTCTTTTCTCTTACCTGAAAGGTGATACAATTATAAATATTTGACTTGCCAATACTTTTCGACCATTAAGTTGTTCTCCAGTGTCTTAACCAAACAGTGAGTTGCCCAAGCGCAAGGACCCGAGTCCGATCCCCGGTACCAAAAAAAAATACACCAAACAGTGAGCAAAAGCAGAGAAAAGATAAATTTCAAAGAGGTCTCGTGGTTCTTGTTAGCTGTCTTGCTGAAAGGTCTGTTCAATAATTTTTTAAAACAAACAATTTGGTTTGGTTTTTGTTTGATTGGAGATAAAGCATAATAAGGTATTCAGTTTAATTTGAATGACAGGTAAATAACAAATAATATTTTATGTAAGTGTTTCTAAAATATTGTATATTAGACATATATGATGTATATTTGCACTAAAATATATGCATATTAATTTACTTACAATTCAAATTTGACTGGAAAGTCTCCATTTTAATTTTTTTTTTTTTTTGTACTGGGGATCGAACTTGGTACCTGGCGCTTGCAAGGCAGGTGGAGGAATCACTGAGCTAAATCCCCCACCCTGCATTTTAATTTTCTACATCTGGTAACTAGATTGTTTCTATGTCTTATCACAAAGTACTCTTGACAAGCAAAAAACACATTATTTGAGAGCCTTACAAACTGAAAGGTGACACATAAAAGATTCATAAAGCATAAATTCCTTGCTCTGAGCTCAAAATACACTTACAGAAGTAAATAAGACTATGCTAGTTACCATGGGAGCGAACCAAACAAATGTTTCCTGATTCATGTGTAAGTGTAATATTACCTCGTTGAAATTGGAGGGATGGTTCAATATGGCTGCAAAATTAGTGACCAAATAAAACAGAATTTTGATTTTTATTTATTTTTTGCAAATCTTGAATGCTGGTTTTGAGGGTTTCACTAATGGAGAAGACGGTGCTGTGATGATGTGATGATGTGAGCCAGTTGGAAGAGAACTTTGGGTCTTGCCAAGGACTCTTGGCTTACAGTCAAGTGTGCCTTTCTTATTTCGTCTCACTTTACCTCTCTGCCCACATCACTGCCTTAGTGTATGTGGAGCAGCACTGCTCACAGTCATAATTTTAACTCTCAAAAGAATCAAGGAACTGGGCATGATGGTGCATTCTTGTATTCCCAACTACTGGGGAGGATGAGCCAGGAGGAACCCAAATTTGAGACCAGCCTAGGCAATTTAGTGAGACCCCAAATCAAAATGGGGGGGGGGGAAGGAAGGAAGGAAGGAAGGAAGGAAGGAAGAAAACATTGGGGATCTAGCGCAGTATAAATACCCTGGTACTGCAAAAAAGAAAAGGCAATCAAGGGAAAGAGAGGCATTTTCCCATATGGTTTGGGAGGAGGGGATAAAAGAAGCAACCAAAAGAAAGCACAGCAAGGAGAAGTTAACTGAACTGTGAGTTCCACAGGGGAGGAACGGAAATGAGACTGGCCACAGCCACCAGATGATCAAACGGCCATGGACATGCAGCAGCTGAGGAAGCAAAGGGGCATGGAGAGAATGACTGGTCTTCATCCAGTCATACAGCCTGGGGTGAAACAAAATGTCCAAAAGCCAAATTTCAACTTTGGGGGTAATTCTATCTCACAACTATATTCATTTCATGGTCCTTTATGATTTTTTCCAGAAATATTCATTCAAAAGAAGCCTTTACTTGCAAAGGAGGATATGTGTACAATATTGTTCTAAGACAATTCTCTTCCTAAATTTGACTTTTCTTTTTTTTGAGACAGGGTCTTGCTATGTAGTTCAGGCTGGCCTTGAACTCACTAGGTAGCCCAAGTTGGCTTCAAATTTACAGTGATCCTCCTGCATCAGCCTCCCAAATGCTATGATTACAGGCGTGTGCCACCAGGTCCTGCTTTGCTTTTCCGGGCAGGGGGTGTCTCACTGTGTAGTTTAGGATGGCCTTGAGCTCATGGTGATCCTCCTGCCTCGGCCTTCCCAGTACTGGGATTATCAGTGTGGATCACCACACCCAGCCCAATCTGACTTTTTAAAATCATGCTAAGTATCTAAACCAACACATTTGGAGCTCTAGTGTCAAGGAACACCCCTAATGATTTGATTTTACGGACCCTGAAGGCAGTCTGGTCTGCAGGATGGCTGTCATTGGGGGATGCAACCTACAGCCTGGGCTTGACTTTCCTGGAGTTGCTCATTAGCTATGTGATCCCATCTATATTTCCTCCATTGCAGAGTCAAGTTATAGCACCTACCATCAGTCAGGGGCAGATCAGAAAACCAGAAACCATGCTTTTTTTTTTTTTTTTTTTGAGACAGGGTCTCACTATGTAGTTGAAGCTGGCCTTGAACTCATTATGTTACCCAGGTTGGCTTCAAACTCACAGCGATCTTTCTGCCTCAGCCTTCTGAGTACTGGGATTACAGGTGTGCACCACTATGCCTGGCCCATGCTATGTATGTAAAAGAGCTGGCAATGGCAGAGCTAAAATGCCATTCAGGGATCTGGAAACCAGCCAGGGGATACAGCAGCAGAGGGCAATGGGAGGGGTAAGAGGGAAGGGAGGCAGAGCAAGGGGCCAAACCAGAGTCACTTCAGCCTCTCCAGTGCCAACAAGGCAGGACCAGGGAGGTGCCACACATGCGCCACCTGAGACAGAGTGGAGGGCAGCTCACTCAGGCTTCTTGATCTCTCCTGGTCTCCTGCCAGGTGCATCCTCTTAACTGAGATCAGCCAGAGCCAAATGCCTCTGGGAGCTTAGGAAATGTACCCTGCAAGGTGGCCTTGGGGACACAAAGCAAAATCAGAAAGGCAGGAGGCCAAAGTGACAATAAACAGGACCAGCCTAGTGACTCCCTTAACTCCTTAAGGCCAATCCTTCCCTCACCTGTGTGTAACTCACTTTTATGACCTGAGGTAGCTACCACACAGATGAAGTCACTTTCCTCATCCCTGCTGGCCAGGGATGGACGCACTCCCCTCTCCCTTCTTCAGGGCACCAATGCTCCTCCTGACCCCCAGTCCAGTCAGTGAAGCCAGTAGGATAAGCACAGCTAATGCATGCCGTAGCAAAACTGTAGGGTCCAGGGAAATGAGAAGACCCACAGCCATAGTGCCACCACCAGACTGGTCACCAGTCCAAACTGGTCACCAGGCCAAACCTAATGTAGTCAATTCCCACTATTCGAGGATCCATACTCAAAAATTCCTCTACTTGCTAAAATTGATCTGCAACCCCAAAATCAATTCCTGGGGCACTTTTGTGGTGATTCATGGACACCCAGAGTGGTGATAATTTTGAGTTACCTGAGTGGTACATTCCTGGTCCACCTTCTCATTTAAACTCATACAGCAAACAAGTGTTCTTTTTTGCAGTTGTTTAAGCACCACATTTTTCATACTTCTGTGCTTTCAGTTGTTGATTTTGTTTCTTAGAATGGCCCCAATGTGAAATGCTGAAGCAAGGCCTAGTCCTTGCAAGGTGCAAGACCTGGATGTGCCTTGTGCCAAAACTGCTTGTGTTAGATTAAATCTTCTCTCAGGCTAGAGTTACAGTGCTGTTGGCTATTCAATACTGATGAACTGATAAGATATATTGAATAAAGTGCCTTCAAACAGGAGCACAATTTGAACAAGGTTACCTGTAGATCAGTTGACAATAATGTCATGAAAGAAAGTTCACAGGAACTCAACCTTGAATTTATGGTCAATGTTCAGTATTCAATGTTCACAGAAATTCTACAAAACATAACTACTATGAATAGTGAGAATCTGCTGTATTTATCACTCTCTTTTTCTCTCACCCATTCCATTTCCCTCTTCCTTCAGTGCATACTGACATTAGCCAAAGTTCTTTCCCTGGTGGATGACCCACACCTTCACACCTGCAGTTTCTGAGCCCTTTGAGATCTTGTCTCTATTGGGCTGCTGAAATCTCTCAATGACCTGCACTGCAGGATGTGGAATACCATCCTATATACCAGTAATTCCCTACTCCCATGCACATCCCTCCCTGTCCCCACAGGGGAGTAGCAACCCAATTTCCTCTCTGAAGTTGGATTAATCTACCCAAACATTGGAATACCCCCATCTGGCCTGTGGGACACAAGGAGGTCAAGACAGTCAGGTGATCTTAACTTCCCATGTGATGGAACCACTCAGCCACAGAACTCAGCTACACATCCCATCCTGTAGACAGAACCCTTACTTCCTAAGGTGCTGCTTTTTGGCCAACATGAACTGTTCCTCTGCTCTTTCAAGTCACCTGAGGGGGCAGATGACAAGGATCAATGAGCCCAACACTGCAGATCTGCCTTTTTGGGGAGAAGAGCTCCCTTACATAGGGAAATAGAACATGGGTTTGCCATGCCTGAAGCCCACAAATGCATTTCAGTCAAAGAAGGTACTGTGGTATGGTTGCGGTGTCCCTCCAGGCTTCAAGTGTTGAAATTTAATCCCATTGTGAGGTATTAAAAGGGTGGAAATTTAAACTGACCATGGTATTTAGAGGTGGGGGCTTCTAGAGATGACTAGGATTAGATAAACTCATTAGAGTGCAGCCCTCATGACTGAATTCTGATGGCTTTACAGGAAGAGAGTGAGAACAGAAGAGACACACGTGCATGCTCCCTGCATCTTGCCATGTGACCCCTGGTCCACACTGTAACTATGCCAGCAAGACCACTGTCAGTTATTGACCCTCAAACTTGCATCTCCAGAACTGTGAACCCTAATAAACTTCTTTTCTTTATAAACCACCCAGTCTGTTGCAATGTGTTACTAGCAATAGAAAATGGACTAGTAAAGGTAAAACCATTCCAGAAAATATGCCTTTTAACCAGGAGGAATCAGTCCTGGTGTGATGAATTCCTCATTTAACTACTTATGTGTTTAATGACTGTTTAGACTTACAACTTGTCTTTTTTTTTTTTGGTACAATTCTGTGCATCTTATTTATAGAGCCTTAATGTCTCTTTTGTCAGTACATCTTATTTATATAGTATTATAATTTTTGTTGATTGTACTGTACAGTACAGTGCTATAGTTTTCTCTTATACTTTATAGTACTGCATCTAAGTTACACAAATAAAAGCCAAGTTATCAAGTTGGAGTATCCTTTGACCGTTTCTTTATTCTGTGCATACTATACACAATTCCTCATCTAGCGAGCAATTCAACAACCTAGTCACAGGAATGGAACTTGGTCATTAATGAGAAATGGCTGCATAAGGAGTCAGGTTGCAATTAGGCTTCTGGCAGCACTGCCCACTTCCCACCAACAGACAGTAGCATCCTTTAGTACTGGGACTCAGTATTGGCCTTGCTGTTGGCAGGTTGGGCCTTTAGCAATGGTGGGAACAAGACTGACAAGAGAAGGATAATGTCCATGCTGTCAAGCCTGTAGGTTGCCCCCTGTCTAGTGCCACAACTTCTTGAGTAAGCACTGCAGTATCTGCTCTCCACGGGAAAGATCACCTTGTCCACTGGGAATTGCCTGTCTCCTACACAGTGGGTACCCAAGGAATGCACTTACATGGAACAAATATCCTCATGTTCTGTGCCCATTCCAGCAGAGTCCCATGTAGATCTTCACTCCAGACCTCTAAGTTATCTATTTCTGATTTTTCTCTTTCAAAATCCATGAACACTGGACAGTTTGGGCCACCACCTGTGAACTGGGGTAAATGCAAACCTGTGTGTGTCCCCTCCTGAACAAACTGAACAACCAGGAGGTCTGCTCTCTAGGAGGATTTCATCATACCTGTAAGTTTCAGAGCCTTCCCTGTATGGGGCCATGATGGGACATAAGTCCCAGTGAGCTCAATGACTGTCAGTCACCACTGCACCCACACTGTAATCATCCAACCTGGAAATGGGTGAAAGTCACCAGATGCTTCCACTGGTGCATTAACTCTCTCATCTTGAATATTACACACAGACCAGTAGCTTCACTTGGTTCAATCCAAAGCTATATTGTGATCTACTCTGTGTAATACTCAGTGAATCTATTCCTTCACATATAGCCCAGGGTTAGAAGTTAGCAAACTTGTTTGTGGAAGAAGCTGCCTGCTCAGGAAGCAAAACTTGGAATGCCTCCTCCCACCAAACCTCCCTCAGAGCATGCTAGGACTCTAGGTCTAGAGGTGAAGGCCGTGGGTCAATTAGGTAGTCTTGAGAATAACACACAAAATATTTGCACAAGGAAAAGCCTGCCTTCCTCAGACATTAAGGAATATAGAAAGACAGGTTAAGAGGAATCTTGAGTGAGAGCATCAAGGTTTTTGACTTGGTTGAGTCTCCCTCAAATGTCTCCTTCCCATGACCCTGGTTCCCACTTCTTCCCACTAATGCCATGAATCTAACATAGGGTTTTAGAAGGTTGCCATTGCTGTAATCCACATGATCAGAGATCCTCAACTATACCTGCCTTTTCATTTCATAAGCTAAAATTTTTTTAAGGTTGTTCTCTGCATACATTGTGCCTTGAACCAAGACTTCCGGCTCTGGTCTCACTATTATTTTTCTGAAAAACTCCCCAGCCAGAACCATCAGATATTCCCCAATCCTGTGATTATCATTGCTGGCACATCAGTCAAATACTGCCTATATTTAATCTCCCAAAGTCTTGACCCCAGCCAGCACCTCAAGCCAGGTAACAGTAGTAAGGATGTGGCAATCATGTTGCAACTCCATGTCACAGGTGACTGGAACCCATCCTTCATCTGCAAGAATGCCACCACCATGTGCTCAGATAGGTGGCAGCCCAGTCCCAGAATCTTGTCTTGTCTTATAGATCCCATGCTGATTTTCTTTTTCTTTTTTTTTTGGTACCGGGGATTGAACTAGGAACCTTGAGCTTTCGAGGCAGGCGGCAGCACCACTGAGCTAAATCCCCAGCCCTGGTCCCATGCTGATTTTAATTCTCATCCCAGAAAATTTGTTAGTCAGGGTCCTATTTGAAAATTGAAGAACATTTTAGTATTTGAAACAGAAGGAATCTTGTATTGGCTATACAGGGGACAGAAGAGCAGAAAAACAAAATCAAAGATACGACTAGAGTTACAATGAAGAAGACACACTATCCTTTGTGGGAGGGAAGGGAGGCTTCCTGGAGCCCAGAGTCCAGGGTCACTTGGTGGAAGCGGGCACCACAGCAGGCCCAGCTGACAGAAGCCCGGACTAGAGAGAAGATGGAGCCACTGCCTGAGACACAAAACCAAACAGAGAGGAAAACCCTGGCTTTTCCCCTCTCTGCCTCTCTCCAGTCTCCGACCATTGTCCCATCAGCCAATCAGCTATGTAGAGAGTTTGGGAAGTGGAGCCTGAAAGGATCACCCACAAAGGTACAGAGCAGAACAGGGGACAGGAGAGGAAATCTGAAAGCAGAAACTGCTGTGGAGTAACACTCTACATAAAACAGGCTGTGCTGAAAAAAAAAATTATCTCTAGCTGATGTGGAGAGCTGTGGCTTTGAAGGATGATGTGAATGAACTTTCATGACTTGTAAATAGGACTACTAAATGTGAATAAACAAGAGGAAAGAAAAAAATATGATGTCACAAGAATCAAACAAGCAAATATTTATGTTAGATAAAGGGTTCATCATTCCCAATGTGGCGTTCTGGACACAGTGGTCCTTTTGAGGATACAAAATAGAAGAAGGTGGACACTCAGTTTAAGGTTGCAGTGGGTGCTGAGCGTCTCACCTACTTGCCGTCACACTACCATCCCTGAGATGTCTCTAAGTACCTTGCTAAGAGTTCCCAAAGGTAAACATAGAAGACATTTAAAACATCTCTTTCACAACAGTCATTTCCAAGATACATCAAAGGTTTCAAGAGATGTAAGATTAAACTCTAGCTCCCATATGGGGTTAAAATACTGGGAGCCAAACTTGCAAAGCTGGACTAGGTCTTAGATATGAACTTGTTTATAAATGAGCCATCGGAATGCAATAAACTATCACCAAATTTTCTATTTTTTTAAACTATCATCTTTTTTTGTTTGTTTTTTGAGGTACTGGGGATTGAACTCAGGACCTTGCACTTGCAAGGCAGGCGCAGTGCCACTGAGCTACATCCCCAGCCCTGTTTTTTGTTTTTTGGTGGGTTTGTTTGTTTTTTGTTGTTGTTGTTTTGGAGTTTTTTGTTTGTTTGCTTGTTTGCTTTTTGAGACAGGGTCTCACTATGTAGTTCAGGCTGACCTTGAACTCACTATATAGACCAGGATGGCCTCAAACTCAAAGCATTCCTCCTGCCTCAGCCTCCCTAGTGCTGGGACTAGAGGTGTGTGACACCATGCCCGGCTTGGTTTTCTCTTTTTAAGACAACCCATTAGCATTATTTTCTTTTAAAGTGACTCTTGCTTAACAAAATGTTGTTTATCACTGATTTATTATTTAACAAAGAAATTGGAACACAAAGAAACCACCTGACTCACTGCCCAACATCACACAGTAATTTAAAGGCAAAATTCAAATTTAACATCCAGTTTCCAGCTCCTAATCCAGTGATGTTTATGGTTGCCAAGAACAAGAGATGTGCTTATTACCAGTAGTCGGTTTAAAATGAAGCAACAGCATGTTGCTTCCCAAAGTGACCCCAGAGGTCAGTCCCACTGACCATTGCACCTATGTTGCAAGATGGTTTCAACTATCAGTTAGAATTGTACCAGGCTGGACTTCAAGTGAAAAGTGTGCGTGAGAAGAGGTCTGACTTTGGCCAACTATAACTCTTGTTTGGAAAGAGCATGTTATACTTCAAATACTTCATGTCCAGTGCACTCTGTCTTTGCATGCCCTTTCATCCTGAAGTCTCCAAGATTTCATGTAAACCTTTGCCACAGCATGTGGACCACTGGGTTTCCCTTCCCTACTGCAACTGCCTCCCACTTGGCCTATGTGCTAGCAGCTCTGCACCTCCAGTGATGAACGTCAATCCCAACGCATCCCAGCACCTGCTGAGTAGTTGCTCCACATGTGAATGCATGAATGAGGATATAAGGCATACTGCTCTTCCCACATGGAATTCTTTCATTTGGACTTTCTTGCTGTGAGAACAGGAATTTACAAGACCCAAATTAGCCCCAGTTCCAAAATATGCCCTCCTCATTTGAAGCTCATGTTTATATCAGTCACCAACCTCTCCCACTGCTAATTTCTTTTTTATTTTAATGTTCTGTCTCACAACAAATTCAATCCTAGGTAAGCTGTTTAAGGATGTGCTCTCAATTTCTAGAGACTCAAGACAGCATTAAATTTTTCCATGCACAAGTATATTGAAAATCAATATTTTATTATCTTAATCATTTTTATGGGACGAGTGTAAAGAGGACTCTATTTAGAGCACAAAAGGCTCAGGAAACTTAAATGATTTATGGAAATATTTAGAACATGAAATATGTGTACAGCTTGGGCTTTCATCCAATTTTTGCTCTTTTTTTCTTCTTTCTTTTTTAGCATAAGCCCTTGTTGGTAAGCCCAAGAAGAAAAGCTAGTGGAAATCTCTAGGGCAATGTTTTTACATTAGAAAGCACATCTCAGATATCAAAATCATTTTCACCTGACTTCATTAATTACTTTGAATTTTAATGAAATGTTATCTTCTTACAAGCTTCCAATCATGGTTTAGAATAATTAATATATTTATTCAACAAATATTTGAATCCATACTATAAATTAGGCAACATGCTGGATCCTGATGATAGAAATCCAAACAAGTCAGACCAATTCTACCATCATGAGCTCAGAATCTATCAAGTGACTTGCTATTGATATTTTATCACTTCTTTTTTTTTTTTTGGAAAAAACACGTATTTATTAAACATGATTAACTTAAAAACACCAAGCCAATTTGTTTTAAAGTGCTGCTCATCCAAAACCTTAGACAAAACCATCACCCCAAAGTAAATTTTTAAAAAAACAGATTACAAGGTAAACACTGACAATAGAGAGGTGTGGGCACTACCAAAAAATGCTATTTGCTCTTTAACTAAATAATGTCATTTTCAAGTGATATGTAACAGTCACCTAAACAGAATTCCTTCTTCGTATAAATATTCATAAATAAAAAATTGTCTCTAGGTATTCTAAAGAGCTGCAAATGACACCTTACAACAGCAGCTTAATGTCTATTTTAAGGAGAATAAAAGCACTAAAATCTTCTTCCGTTGAAAGCCATTTATTTCTCTGGTTTGAGGGAGCAAGGTCACCACAATATTAACCTGTTTTGTAGAACAATGTAAATAACAGTGCATACACATCTTAAATTTGGAAGGTAACAAAAGTTAGAACGCAACCATCTTTTGATGCAACAAGATAATAAATAAATAAATACTTAAATACTCGAACTTTAACCCAACATTTGGTATTGACAAATCAGTAGCATCGACTTCACATATGAAGGACAGTAGAGTGTTTTTTTGAAAAATGCTCAATTTGGGCTAAAGATATTTAGCATATTAAGTTTTTCCTTTTTGCTTAAAGGAACACAATTCAATCATCATCAAGCTGCTATCATAACTCACTTTAAGCTGGGGTAAAGTGACCTTTTGGTCCATGGCACAAGTTACATATATCACACTTCTGTCAAACTGAAACCTTGTAAGATTTCATGTTTATAAACTACAATACACACTGACCAAGCTATCAGTCCCTCATAGTTTTTTAGAAAAATGGCTACATTTGTCTTTATGGATGTCAAAATGTTACACCATCATTTGTTTAAAAATAAAAAGATGCACATTCATACTGTGAAGTTATTAGGAAAATACTCTTGCAAATAAACTATATAAAGATAAAATACACTTCAAAAGTATGTGAGTTTTTTATTTGCCTGTTTTACAATATTCTGTAAAGTGCAAGAAATCCTAAGTAAAGGGAATATCACTTCTTAATAATCCAGGACTGATATATAAACTGGGCTCTATGCATTTTCTAATCTATTGAAAAACATTTGCCCATTTTATTGACATTCAGCAGATGTAGTAGAAAAAACATAAGGAGGAAACTAAAGCTAATTCATTCTTAAAACTTTCAAGCATATAAGAGAAAATTTGGGTTGCTTGCTAAAATTACCTTTATAGTTCAAGTGTTTCCAATTCCTAGAACAACAGTATACCACATAAAATGAATTTAATATTTTTTAACTTTTTAATTTGAAAAAGTTTTCAAATTTACAGAACAGTCCTAAAAAATAGCTCAAAAATATTCCTATGCCCCTTAGTTTGCTAGTGGTTCCTATTTTATAATTTTGCTATCACCGTGTTTGTAATTTTTCTAAATCATTTGAGAATAAGTTACATACATCTGACCTTTTCTCTCTAAAATGTGTTTCCCTAAAACAGATATAACCTCTTACAGGCTATAGGACCACTGTCACCTTCATTGACTGTAACATAAATCTGTGTACCTAATACACCACTGGTATTCTTCTCTTTTTGTCAGTTGTCCCAATGACAGTTTTTCACCACCAAGGCAAGATTTGGCATTGCATCTGTCGTGCCTCTTTAGTCACAGTTACTCTGGAACATTCCCATAGCCTTTGCTTACCTTTAATGACATTGCACTTCTGAAGAATAGCTCTCCTCATCCCCAACACAGTGCTACAAACAGAACTATCCTCATCTGGGGCTGGCCTGGTGCTTCCCACTTGTTTGCCCTCCTACCCAATAACCTACACAGGTGCTGCTTCATCTTTCCCAGAGAATGGAGCCATTCTAGATCCATCAGTCCCTTTTCTTGATGTTCATTTGTAGTACAAGCCAAGGCATTTCTCTACTGCATCACTGAATTGCTACTGCTCCCCTGCAATGAGTCAGCAGTCTGTGGAGAGACACTAGAAGACCTTGCCCAGATCCTGATCTTCAAACAAAAATTCCCCTTGAACTTAGCAGCCTTCAGTGATTCTTCCCTGAATCAATCCTCTCGGTGATGGCTGCAGATGATTTTCCATCTCCTGCACTCCTTTACATTTACCAGACCTATGAATAAGAGCTTGCCTTTCTCTCTCCTTTACTTCATTTTTTATTATCATTATGGTCTCAAAGATTCATTTTTTTCCCAATACTATAAGCTAGTATTGTACTTTACTGTCTTATATGCTCAAGTTGTACCAGACTAGCCAATTGGAGCCCCTCAAAGTGGCCCCCTGTGTCCTTTTGATAAGCTTCATCTTTTTATTTTAATCAGTCCTTCTTTTGTAGCATGATAAGGTACTCCATATTCATGCTAGACCTGTACCATCCTAGCCCTGGAACTTGCCACTTCTCTGAGGAGTGCTGGCTCCTTTCAAAAGGAAACAGTGCTAAAGATTACAGTCCGAGAACCATGTGTGCTCATGGATACCACAGCACACTGGCTTCCAGGGCCTTTCAGAGGACACAGAGCACAAGGACCCCTGGACACAATAAACAAATCAGTGCACTTCTAGCATGGAGATGAACTATCCAAGCGTCAATTTTTTGAACCAGCATTATAAAACAAGATTTAAGTTTTTTTTCTAGGACAAAGAGTCCAAGAGTTCAGACTAAGAGAAGAAAGTCAACACAGGTGCAGAAGAGATAAAGGACCACAGCTCACTGTGCAAAAGGCCATGAACCATAGGGCTCTACGTGAAAGCAGCTGCTCCCCATTCAGGACAGAGCTTTTAAGTTGGATCCCAGCCCAGCTCACTTAGTTTTCACATTTATTATGGGTTAAGGCTGCAAGCCACGAGGTTATGCTCACTGGAAAACAGTGCCTTTCTGGGACACTCGTAGGACCATGGGAATCGACTTGAGTTCTGCACTTGCTCTCGTGTGGATCAAATGACCTCAGAGACACTCACTGTGCTCCTCACACAGTGTACCTTCCTAGGCATGGAGCTGAAGCGGCTTTGGCACGAGAGAGCACACAGCCCCTTGCTCTTTTACTTTTTATTCAACATTAAAGCAAATATTTTTTTCAAACATGTAGAAGTCACATGCAGTCACACTAATTATTCTTATTTCATCTTTTTTGCCTTGCCCCCCCCCTTTTATTTTTTTCCAGTACTTGGAATTGAACTCAGGACCCTGTGCTTGCTAGGCAGGCACAGCACCACTGAGCTACATCCCTGGCCCTCCCCTATGTTTTTAGAAAGAAAATTTTAAAGAAAAATTATAAACATACTTTAATATACATCTCTTACAGCTATCATATCCAACAGATTTGAAGTAACAATCTAACATCATCTAAAAGTACATAGCTATTCCTTTATTTTCTCCAATTATCTCAAAAATGTCTTTTTATACCTGTTTACAATAAGAACTAAACAGCCAGGTGTGGTGGCACATGCCTGTAATCCCAGGACTCGGAAGGCTGAGGCAGGATTGATTTGAGTTCAAGGCCACCCTGGGCTACATAGTGAATTCAAGACTACCCTGAACTACATAGTGAGACCCTGTTTCAAAAAACAAAAAACCAAAAAACTAAACAAGGCTTATACATTATTCTTGATGGATGGATCTCTTAACAGTATTTCAACCCATAAAAGTTTCCCTCTTTTTAAAATGTTATTTACTTGGTGGAATAACTATATAGAACTTTCCATATTCTGGTTGTAGGTGGCTGTCATTTAGCTCTTGATATTTAAAGAAGGTTTACCTGAGGAGAAAGGATCCAATGGCCCAACTACACGAACCTGGCTTTGATACAGTGATAAGTACAAGAGAAAGGACACATGCCGAGGCACAATTTAGCAGGTGACAAAAATCCAAAGGAAGGGGCAGAGGGAAGGGGGCAAGGCAGTCTCCCTTTTGAAGTGAGGAAGCAGCCTCTGGGAGCCATGGCACAGGTCAGCTGGAAGAAGGCTACCCCACCAGGGAGTTGACTCCTTGGGCATCAATGAGCTGATGCCATTTATTGCAGGAAACCAAATTCCTCTTTTCCAAACTTGTAGAAAGAGCCACAGAATGTTTACATGGCCTTGGCCACCTTTCTTTTTTGATAAGCTGTTCTCTCTGTGGCAGTTCATATTACCAGAAAGTATCAGCATTTGCATCATTCTTATTGTGGAGAAAAAAAAATCCGCAGTTCATTTTATCACTTTTCAAATAAAACAAAACACTCTAAAATCACTTTTCTTCATGTGATAATTTTTGTCTAATTTACACCTTTGATTTTTCTAAATACCTGAATATGGTATGGAGCCAAAGTTCACAGGTACAAAGTAACCCAGTAATTGTGGAGGAACATGAGGGCGGCTCAGTCCTCCCTGATCAGTTGGCTCAGGACACACACTCCTTTGTTTTCTGTATTTATTTCCTTGTGCTGCTTAAAACAACACAAACTGACCTTTCACAGTTCAAGAGGCGGATTGTCTGGCATCAAGTGTCCTTTAGGCTAAGCCCTGTCAGAGGCCTGCAGGTGAGAAGCCTCCTGCCTATGACTGGTGGGTTGCTTCAAGTCTAGGCACTCCTGGGCTCTGAGGGGCTGGTGGCGCACACCTGTAAGGCCACTCTGTGCTACATAGTCTAGTCAAGGCCAATCTCAACTACACAGTGAGACCCTGCCTCAAAAAAATCCAGGTGTTCCTGGCCTGGCGGCTGCATCCTTCCGATTCCTCCTTTATGTCATATGGCCTTCTCTCTGGGTGTCTCTGGCTTCACGCAGTGATCGTCCTAAAAGGGCACTAGGGACTAGAGATATAGCTCAGTGATTGCCTAGCATTCTTGAGGCCTTGGGTTCAAACTCCAGTCTGGGGGGGCGGGGGTTGCTAGTTGTTTTGGTTCAGGGTACCACACTATTTCAGTATGATCTCATCTTAAATAATTACCCAGCAACAATTCTCTTTCCAAATGAGGTCACATTCTCAGGTACTTCAAGTTAAGAGTTAACCATATTATTTTGGGGAAACACAGTTCAATCTATAACATCTCCTTTCATAAATGGGTTCAATATAATTGAAGCATGCATATGTAGGTGACTTAACTTCTGAATTTCCATTTCTTTATCTGTAAAAAATGAAGCAACCACATCAGACTCCACTTCCTGCTGGCTTTTCAGGCTTTTCGGGGTGGTCAGTGTGCTGTACAGACAGGCTCTTTAGGGACCCAGTCCCTGAGAGTGGGCAGAGAGGACAAAAGAAGAGCAGTCTCATTGCAGGTCAGTTACAGGCACACAGAGAAGCAATCAAGACATGGGTTTGTGTGAAACAGTGTGTAGAAACCTTTGTAAATCTCAGCATTCTGACCAGGTGTTCATGGAGGAAACTTTAACCTTAAGATGTGCTCTGTTGGATAGGCACAGAAACAAACTAAGACAAGCAATGGATACATTCTTTGTGGGTGGGCAAGGTGAGAGACACTTTGATAGTGTGCATGTAAGACATTCCTAAAAGATAAGAAGCCTTGTTATCTGCAGTAGGAATTCAGAGGAGAGTGGGTGACACTTCCTAGGAATGTGAGGAAATAGACAATGAGTTGTCCACTGATGTACATGAAGGGATGTTAGAAAGGGGCCATTTGGATGCCTTATTCTGTAATACATTACTCCATAGAAATCACCTCAAATGCACATAGATATGAGCAAGAAGCCAAAAGGGACTGCAAATGTAAGATGTGTGTAGCAAAGGTGGCTTGAATTATGGGCTACCTTAATTATGCTTTATGGACCCAAATCGTGGTGAAAAGATTTCACAACATAACCATGTAAATTTTGTCCTGGACTCCATTCTTCTGCCTCTAGTGCCGTCCATCTGTGGAGTGTGGCAGCTGAGGTCCTGCACCTCTGACTTCACTTCTTTATACCCGCTTGCTCTCCATTCATCTACTTCTTGTGAGGATGACACAAGCCTAGAAGGAGCACAGGGAGCTGGGTGGCCCCAGGAGCTAGCCCTTCAGTAACTCCCTCCTGTGTTCTCCAAGGCAATGTGTGAATTCTGAGCATGAGCAGAATCCTGGCAGTGCCTGGTTCACTGGTCACTATGCCTCTTCAGAAGGGAAACATCAGTCAGGACCTGTTTCTCTTTCCCCTAATGATGGTAAGACCAATTTCTGGGACAGTGTCTTTCTACTTTGAAATTTTAATTAAATTTAAAAATAGGCCCTGGGATACATTCTCCCTGAATATCTGGTTTAATTTTGGGTTTAGTGTTTCTTATGGGTTAAACTGTGTTGCCCTCTCCCAATACCACATGTTGGCATCCTAGTCCCAGTATGTCAGAAAGTTACCTGATTTGGAATTGAGTCAACTGAAGAAGTCATTAGCTATGATGAGGCCATCCTGGAGTGGGGTGGGCACCTAATTCAACATGTCTGCTGTTCTTATAGAAAAAAGGAAATTTGAATGCAGACACACACATAGAGATACCAAGTGAAGATGAAGGCGGAGGTCAGGTGATGCTTCTACAGATCAAAGAACTCCAGAGATTGCAAGCCACCACTGAAAGCTGGAACAAAGGCCTGGAGCAGATTCTCACTCCCAGTCTTAGAAGCAACCAACCCTGTAGACACTTTGATCTCAAATTTATAGCCTCTAGAATTGTGAGAAAATAAATTTCTGGGGGAAGTTGAAAAAGGGAAGGGGACATAAAAATTAAGATGTGTTATGTACATGTACCAACTCCCAATGATGAATGTAATCATCATGTACTGCAAATATGTACTAATAAAAATTAAAATTAAAAAAATGAAATTTCTGTTGCTTAAGCCACCTAGTTTGTGGTACTTTGTTATAGCAGCCCTACCAAACTAATACAATTAAATAATACACTTAATGTATTTAATTAAAATATTGGCCATCTAACAAATTATAATACACTACTAATATTTAGCTTATATATAATCCATAATGACAATGATTTCTCATGGCAATACTTACAGTTTGTACTTACAGATCAGAAAAGTCCTGTCTACTAGAAACTCTTCCTGTAGCCCATCTCATCACAGTGAGTCTTCTCTCGGCCTGTCCCTGCATCCCGTGTGGCCATTCAGAGTGTTTGGAACAGTGGGACGAAGATGCCATCCTGCAGCAGATCCACCGTGAGAGGGACCCCCCTACCTTGGAACTGGTGAAAACAATGGGCCAGAGTCTTTGCCACCTAACAACATGAAATATAAATCAATAAATGCAACATCAGATACTCCCTCATCCCTTCACTTCCCCAGCAATGTTGGCGATGATACAGGTCAACCTCCTATTAGTTTCCCACATAACTAACTGCTTGGCATGAAACATGAGTTTTCTTACTTATTAGCTACTTTATCGTTATGTTTTTTCCCCCGGTGACTGGTGGTTGTTAACAAATTAAGATCCAGGTTGCCACTGTAGCCTGCATGATTGTACCAGTTTCCAAAAGGCTTTTCTAGCATATTTCCCTCAAAAGGGAGCTCGATCAATTATTTCTTGATTGTTACAGGTGAACTTATGTTCACCTCTATGAACTTATCATAGAGATAAGAACTGATCTTAGTGAAAATATATATGCAAAATTATAGTACAAATCTTGTGCATTATGAAATCTCTACTTGAGACCAGTCCTTCAAAGCAGGCACACTTGGGGTCACACGGCATGAAGCAGATCCTACTTCTTTACTCATGCCCACGCAAGAATCAAAAGCAAGTTAAGCAGTGCTAGGCCAAGTATTGCCTTCAACCTCCAAGGTAAAAGGTTACAATAAGAATAATTTCTTCATCTGAATATTAAAAAAAAGTCACAGCACTGGGGAATCCAATTTTCATATCAGAAAAAGTGCTGAAAGGTGCTCAAATCTGACTCCTGCAATAAGATCCCACTGAGTTCTCTACATTGTACCCCTTAGGAACTGGGTGCATAAACTGTAATTTTTACTTGAACTTCAGCTTATGTAAGGAGAGTGATTACCTAACAGGGTACATATCAACAAGTTAAACTGTCTTCATATGTCTTAGCTCAGTAAGGAATACGTAAACTTTTTATCTGGGTCAGATAGAAAGAAATAAAGCAGTAGTAGGGCAGATAGAAAGGCAACAATGTTTAACTAAAGAACACAGCTGAGTCAGGTCTCCCAGCCTGGCATACAGCCACAAGAAGTCCTTGGATTTGAAAGGTCTGGGCTCTGAGAGTTGTCAACAGACTGTTGCATTGTATCATGATGAAAAAGCTATTCTCTCACATTGGGAAATAGAAAAGCACTGGCAGCCACCCCTGACCTCCAGTCTGGTACACTTTAAGAAACGAGTCATGGTTCAGCGGGAGACCCAGCTCCTATCCCTGCAGAAAGATGAAGATGGCAGAAGGCCCCTCTGAGCACATCCTCCCACTGCCCAGGGCTCACGCTGGCCCTGCGATTCGCGCCAGGCTCCACAAAGCACACATGAATAGACAGGAAACCCGCACTGAAGAAGTTTCCATGCAAACACTAATGTGATTTCTCCTCCCCCCAGAAGGCAAATAGTGAAACATGGTGTGTTAACTCCACTTCGTTATGACCTCAAGCTTAGCCTGTAGTGCACTTAGTGACAGAGAAACCAGTTGAGCAACAAGAGCAGGGGGGAAAAAACCCCAACAGTTTAAATCTTTTGTATTCTAACCGAGAAAAAAAAAGTTTTCACTTGTCACATTCAAATCCCTTCTAGCCATTCCCAAACACTAACTTACAGTTAAAACCAAAACCAAACAAAAATCAAAAAACAGCCTCAAGCCTGTGCTTGTATCTTGTAGGGAAAGGCATTCACGCTGGGCTGTACTGAAGCTTAAGGCAACAGACAGGCAGTCCTCATCAGACACAGCTGCCAGCACAGCCTGCTGCTGTCTCCCACACAGCTCCTGTGTAACTCTCTCCCGTCAGATAACCTGAGCTCAGAATCATCATCCATCCAGGATGGGCTGACTGCCTGGGGACCACCAGGACTGGCTCTGCTGGAAAACAGGCTGGTTTAGCCGACCCCATGCTCTTTTGCATCACCATGGAAGCCAGAGCTCCTCACTCCTGCAGCAAACTTTTGCATCTCTGTGCTGCCCAAGCTTCTATAGTAAAAGGAAACAGAGTGCGCACCAACAGCACACAGACAGACTCTGGGCACTCAGCAGTGAGATTAGGGGTGTACCTCTCCTTGCTCCATGCTGGATTCTAAGATCTAGGGTGTATGAGCTAGAAGTCTGTGAATTGCAGTGATGAAAAATTCGCCTGCCTCAGACAATCAAGGGAATTAATGAGTTTCAACTGTCAGGTTGAAGTGAAAGAAAATGACATTCCCATAGGTCAACACTTCTTAAATTATCAGCAATACCTTATGCCTCCAATCTAATAAAAAGCCCTGCAATTGATCTAGATTCAAGAGAGACATGGTCCAATAGTTCAGCCAGTATCTCTAAGGATTCCAATTTTCCAAGTATTGCTTTAGTTTTTCATTAAGTTCACTAACACATTTTATGTATAAAATACAGTTACCTTCATCATTGGGATCTTGTACCTTTACATGATGTATCTTGATTCTTATTTTTTTTCCCCCTTCCCTTGCCCTCCCTTCACCCCTCCACCCTTCCCTATTTGCGAAGACTTTGTTTCCATTATTTTCTTTGCTCATATTTTTTCTTTTCCCTTCTTTCCTTTCCCCACCCCTCCCACTTCCCATACTCCTTTACCCCTTTTCTTCCTATTACACAAGATCAATTATACATTTTTTAAATTACCATATCAAGATTTAGACTACATTACCACAGATTTTATAGAATTTAAAAGGATATAGAAAGCATATACAAAAATCTTTTTTGAAATAAATTTGACAACTTCTAAGAAGTACCTTGGAAGACAAATTAATGAAACTAACTCTGGAGGAAATATAAAATTTGAATAGCACCTATTAAAGAAAGTATATTCCTAGCTTGAAAACTTACCTATATGACAAGGCTCATATACATTTTAACTGATAAATTATATCAAACATTTAAAGCAGAAAAAAAGGGAACACTTCTACCCTCATTTTAGGAACTCAACATTGTGCTAATCTTAAAACTGGATAAAGACAATAGAAGAAAAAAGTATGAACATAGATAGAAATTTGTTTAACAAAACAAACTATTAAAGTCAGATCTGGCAGTATGTAGAAAGTGGTTTTATTATAGGGATGGCAGTGTTGCTTCAGCATTGGAAGATCCACCCCCAAAAGTCATCATTTTAACAGAGGAAAGGAAAAAGCCATGTGATCCTGTCACTAGTTGCAGAAAAAGTATTGGACTAAATTCTACAGCTGTTCATGGTGAAAGCTATCAGGAGACTAGAAGTAGACCAGAACCTTCTCAACAGATAAGCCATGTACTCCATACTTCCAGCAAAAATGCCTTATATGAACGGAAAAGATACAATGCTTTCTCCCTAAGGTGGGGAACAAGGGTAGATATGCCTACTCTTCATCTGTCCATTAAATTTTGAAACATAGGCCCAAACCAAAATAGTCTGGCAATAAAAAGAAGCAATTAGCATACGATTGACAAGGTAGAAGTAAAATCTTTATATGTAGATGAAATGATCATCTACAGAGAAAATACTAAGAAATCTTCTAGGAGCCCCTAGAACTTGTATTTGAATTTAGCAGGATTAGAAAACACAAGGTATATATAAAAATTCAGGTCTATGTATACTTGCTATAAATGAAGAATTAGATATTGAAATTTAAAAGTTATGTAGGAGTACAAAGGGCCTAGAAAAGTAAAAAGAAAAAAAAAAAACAGTGTTGGAAGACATTTATTACCTAATTTTAAGACTTCCTCTAAAGCTACAGTAATCAAGGCAGTGTTGGCATAAGGAAAGACATATAGATCAATGGAATGAAACAGAGAATCTAGAAATAGAACCACACATATATGGTCCACTGAGTTTTGAAAGATTATTTAACATTAACATTTTATAGAACATAAACTCAATTCAAGAGCAGAGAAAAAGATAGTTTTCAGCAAATGGTACTAGACAACCTGGTATCCCTATGTAAAAAATTAACCTCAACCCTTTATTTCCATACATAAAAACAAGTTGAAAGGATCTATGAACCTAAATATGAAAGACTAAAACTATAAAACTTTAAGAAGAAATTATGAGGGAAAATATTCATCCTAGGCAAGAATTTCCTAGAATACACAAAACATGATGTATAAAAGAAAGAAATTGATAAATGAGATTCCATCAAAATTTAGAACTTTAAATGACATCATTAAGAAACAGACCATATTTATAATACATATAACCTAAGACCAGAATATATATAAAACTCTTACAGCTCATTAATGGACAATCCAATTAAAAAGTAGACATAAGAAGATGATAAATAGCAAATACAGATATGTATTGACTTATCATTGTCATGACTTTTTCTTTTTGTTGGATTCTCCCCCTTTGTCTTTAATTTCTTGTCGCACCCAATGGATTAATTCTGCTGGGTTTCCTGGGGTTGTGATCCTCGTCTTTTCCTAGGATTTTGTCTAAAATTTTTTGGAGTGCTGGTTTGGTATTCATGAAGTTCCTAAAGTGCTCTTTGTCATGAAAGTATCTTATTTCACCATCAATTTTGAAAGATAGTTTTGCAGGGTTGGAGGCTGTTTTCCTTTAGGGCTTGAAATACATCACTCCAAGCTCTTCTTACCTTGAGGGCTTGCATTGAGAAGTCTGCTGTGATTCTGATGGGCTTTCCATTGTATGTGATTTGTTCCTTTGCTCTAACTGCTTGTAGAATTTTGTCTTCTGTTGGGTTTATGAAATCTTAACAATTATATGCCTATGTGTAGATTTTTTTTTTGATCAAGGCTAATTGGAGTCCTATATGCCTCCCGTATCTATCTGTATGTCAAGTTCTTTTCCCCTCCTTGGGAAGTTTTCTGCCATCACTTCTGTGAACAGTTTTTTTTATGTCATCTGCACTGTCTCCTGTTTCTTCATTTACTCCAATGAGTCTTATGTAATTCTTCTTTGCATCATCTAGTAGCTGCTGGATTGATTTCTCGTGGTCCCTTACTATTTTAAAGCAATTTTTCTTTTCCTGGTCACTAATTGCAATCTTATCTCCTATGTCTGAAATTCTGTCATCACATTGGCTCATTCTGCTGTGTAAGCTTTCAATGGAGTTTTTAATCTCCTGGAAATCTGTTTGTATCTGTTTTATGGATTCCATTTGTTTCCTATGTTGGGATTCCATCATGTCCCTCAGTTCCTCTATTCTTTTATCTGTGTCTTCTCTAGATTTATTAATCATGTCTGGCACTGTGGGCACAATCTCTGCTGTTATCTGAGAAATTATTTCTTATTTTATTTTTTCTAGATCCTCTTTTGTTGCCAGCTCAGGGAGTCCAGGTGGTTGCCTATCAGAGTGTTCCATCTCGTTTCCCTTTGGGGTTGCTTTCAGTGATGTGGAAGTCTGGTTTGGGGACTTGTTTATGTGTCTTCTCACTTTGACAGGGGTGGGAGGGTGGGGGGTATTGCTGGCCCCCCCACGGTTCACCTCCTGTGCCCTGGTGGAGGGGGTGGTACTTCGGCCTGGAAGCCTCCTCTCTTTTCCCAGTATTTCTAATTTGACCTCTGTGGTGTCAGACTCAGTTTCAATCTCTATGAGATCTACTCCAGAAGGACCAGATACTTCGTGATGTCAAAACAGCTGCAGCAGTTCCAGAAAGCATGTATCATCCAGGGGAACAAAAGTAGTCTCTTTTTACAGCACACACAGAATAGGAAAGTTTCCTTGTCCATGAACATGGCAAGCATCTCTCTTACCTTCTTGGTTCTGACAGAGTAGAATAGTTCTCCACTATGACCAGGAGATAGGATGTTTTTTGGCTCAAGCTAATCCCACCCATATTACATAGCTGAGAATGAGGGAGATGAATCTCCTAAAAGTTGCTTTGCTATAACCAGAAAGGGAATATATATTTGGTGGCAAATAGAGATGCCATGAACACTGCTAGCACTGAGATGAGTGTAGACAGAGCAAGTCTTTGGCCCTATGAGTCCTCTGGGAGACAGGATTCACCTCCAGGACAGAGTCACTCTGGGGACAGAAGGACCTGACCTCCTACTAAGGAGCATGTTGAGCTTTGAGATAGCATTTGGATGGACACTGGAGAAGAAGTTTGTGTCCAAGCTTCAACACCAAGCACCCCACGTACAATGGTTTCTTTACTTGACTTTAAGCCATCCACCCATCTCAGTAGAGTGGGCTCTAATACCTTCTCAAATCGATAAGACTGAAATCACACAGGGAAATATGGGCATAAGGGCACCAACAAGCTGACTTTTTACAAAGCTGAAATGCCATCAGTCTTATTCTGCCTTTCTCCTGGCAAAGAAAACAGACAGAGAGGTGCTACTCTGTAACTCTGAGGGGGAGAGAGCTGTATAACCAAAGCACACACAGATGAGAAGGTAGAAGCTGTAAGTTGGCTCTGGTGAGAAAATGTTACGGGGACAGAAATGACAGCTGTGGAATCTCAAGACAGCTGGAAAAGTCCAGGGAACCAGCCAAAAATGGGCACAGCTCTCAGTAAAGATGACTCTGAAAAACAATAAAGGGATACACAAAGAGCCATTGGAGATAAAGGGGAAAGATCTACTCCATGTTTTCCTTAAAAGGATTTTTCTCTGACATGTGAAAATTTCAAACCAAAACATTTAGCTGCTTTAAATTACATCTCCTGGGATCTACAAAGTGCTTGGTGTCTAAAGGCCTCAGTGACCAAGCTGTACAGGAGAGGACAACAGTGCCTTCTCTAGTTATTGCCAGGCCATACGAGGAAGTCTGAAGTGATGGAATAACTTGCTTTTTCACAGGAGGCGGGTGTCACTTGGGAGTCTCCAACAGCAGAAGGCTTAGGACCAGACATACAGCCAAAAGGTGAACTTCATCACCAGAGAGGAGTCCATGGCCTCAGGCTTGAGTCAGTGAGCTGCAATTGTGAGATACTGCCACATGGCAGAGATAAAGAATGACTGAGCAAAAGTTATCAGGCTCCAGTCCAAAGCACAGAACTTCCTTGACCTGGGAGGGCACAGCCAGCCCTTCGCTCCTTCACTTTTGCTACTGATAACCTTCCACTTTCCCTTCAGTCTTGGGACAGACTCCAAGATCAAGGTAATAACTCAGCCAGCCTTCAGTATTACATAAGCCACCAGGACGTAGAGTGCGAAGAATATTAGATAGCATATTCTTCTTCCTCCTTCTCCTCCTCCTTTTTTTTTTTTTTTAGACAGTGTCTCACTGTGTAATTCAGGCTGGCCTTGAACTCACTATGTAGCCCAAGCTGGCCTGGAACTTGCAGCAATCCTCTTGCCTCAGCCTCATGAGTGCTGGAATTACAGAATTACAGGCATGCACTGCCAAACTATTAGAGTCTAAATGCATCTATGCTCCAACATACAAAACTCAGAAGAAGCCTTCTGGCTTGAAGCTCTCAACACCCCCAGCAGAGTGCTTTAACTGAGCCTTGAACTTGGTGCCATCACTGGAGTGTGTGGGCAAGAGTGACAGCAAGTTAGTGTCTAATGAGAATAATCTAACTATCATGGGGACCAAAGAGTGAAAATAGAGATTAGAGGAGACTTCAGTCTCAGCTATTCAGTCAACACGTCCCAGGAATTGGAAGAGGCTCTGAGGATACAGTGCAGAACAGACAATGGCCTGGGAAGACCAAGTAAGACCAAGTGAGCGCTTGTGGGAGTAATTCAGGAGAGAAGAACCATGGCTGAGGCTACAGTTGCGGCACTAGAGGTGGAGAGAGGGCATGGGTGTTAGGGCGGGTGGACAGATCAGTGGAGCAATCTATCAATGAATTCTACATATAAATGATTAGCTTACCTCCAATTGCCAACATCATCTACTTAACTCAGTCAATATGTAAGTAGATAATATAGAAAGTAAAATGTAAAATTCCCTCTTGCAGCTTGACATCTCACCCTAAAGGCGGCCACTCAGACGGGCTGGTGATGGTAGGAAGCAGTGTAGAAGAGGAGATTTCTGCTGTGATCTTTATAATTTCCTCCCTTGTATGAGCTTTGGGGTTGTCCTGCTCTTCTTTTTCTAGAAGCTTGAGGTTCAGCATCAGGTTGTTTAATTGGGCTTGTTCTGTTTTCCTAACATGCCTATTCATTGCTATGAATTTCCCTCGTAAGACTGCTTTCATTGTGTCCCATAGATTCCGATATGTTGTATTGTCATTGTCATTTAATTGAAGGAACTGTCTGATTTCTTCTTTTATCTCCTCTGTGACCCATTGGTTATTCAGAAGTGTGTTGTTCAATTTCCACGTGTATATGAAATTTTTTGAGTTTCTTTTGCTATGGATCTCCAATTTCATCGCACTATGGTCTGATAATATACAGGGGATAACTTCAATTCCTTTGCACTTACTTAAACATGTTCTATGTGTGAGTATGTGGTCTATTTTTGAGAATGATCCATGTGCAGCTGAGAAGAATGTGTATTTTGATTTTGTGGGGTGGAAGACTCTGTAAACATCTGTTAAGTTCATTTGTTCAAGAGTTCGATTGAGTTCTAGTATTTCATTACTTGTTTTTAGTCTAGTTGATCTAACTATTTGTGACCGTGGGGTGTTGAGGTCCCCCACTACAATTGTATTAGTGCATATATGACTTTTCATGTCCATTAGTATTTGTTTTATATAGTTGGGTGCACTAGTGTTTGGTGCATTGATACTTAGGATTGTCATCTCTTCCTGTTGGATTGTTCCCTTTACAAGGATGTAGTGTCCTTCTTTGTCTCTCTTAATCAGTGTTGGTTTGAAATCCATTTCATCTGCAAAGAGGATAGTTACTCCTGGTTTTTTTCAGGTTCCTGTCACATGGAGTATTGTTTTCCACCCTTTCACTTTCAGTCTATGAGTTTACTTTGGAATTAAGTGTGTTTCTTGTATGCAACATATTGTTGGATTTTGCTTCTTGACCCATTCTGCCAGTCTATTTCTTTTGATTGGTGAATTGAGACCATTAACATTGATGGTTATAACTGAAACGTATTGACTTGTCATTGCCATGACTTTTTCTTTTTGTTGGGTTCTCCCCCTTTATATTTAATTTCTTGTCATGCCAGATGGGTTCATTCTGCTTTGCTTCCTGGGGTTGTGATCCTCAATGTCTGTTCCTAGGATATTCTGTAAAATTCTTTGGAGTGCTGGTTTGGTATTCACGAAGTTCCTAAGGTGCTCTTTGTCATGAAAGTATCTTATTTGTTCATCAATTTTGAAAGATAGTTTTGCAGGGTACATCAATCTGGGTTGGAGGCTGTTTTCTTTTAGGACTTGGAATATGTCACTCCAAGCTCTTCTTTCCTTGATGGTTTGTATTGAGAAGTCTGCTGTGATTCTGATGGGCTTACCTTTGTATGGGATTTGTTTCTTTTCTCTGACTGCTTGGAGAACTTTGTTCTTCTGTTGTGTTTCTGGAATCTTAGCAATTATATGCCTACGTGTAGATTTTTTTTGATCAAGGCTATTTGGAGTCCTATATGCCTCACTTATCTGTATGTCAAGCTCTTTTCCCCTGCTTGGGAAGTTTTCTGCCATTATTTCTGTGAAGAGATTTTTTTCTGTCATATCCACTCTCTCCTGTTTCTTCATTGAGCCCAATCAGTCTTATGTTATTCTTCTTAGCATCATCTAGCAGCTGCTGGATTGATTTCTCATGTTCCCTTATAATTTTGAAGCAAATTTTCTTTTCCTGGTCACTAATTGCAATCTTATCTTCTATATCTGAAATTCTGTCCTCACATTGGCTCATTCTGCTGTGTAGACTTTCAGTGGAGTTTTTCATCTCCTGGAAATCTGTTTGCATCTGTTTTATGGATTCCATTTGTTTCTTATGTTGGGATTCCATCATGTTCCTCAGCTCCTCTCTAGATTTATTAATCATGTCTTGCACTAGGGGCACAATTTCTCCTGTTATCTGAGAAATTATTTCTGATTTCATTTTTTCCAGATCCCCTTTTGTTGCCAGTTCAGTGGGTCCAGGTGGTTGAGTATCAGAGTGTTCCATCTCATTTCCCTTTGGGGTTGCTGAAAGTGATCTGGAAGTCTGGTTTTGAGACTTATTTACGTGTTTTCTCATTTTGACTGGGGTGGGGGTCTGTTAGTACCTGCACGGATTACCTCCTCTGAGCTGCGAGAGGTGGGACAGGGGCCGGGAGCAGCGGTAGAGATGGTGACCCAAAAGCTCTTTCCTGTGGGCTGGGAGCAGCAGGAGGGATGGTGACCGGGAAGCCCCTTCCTCTGGACCAGGAGCAGTGGGACAGCAGCTCAGAAGCCCCTACCTTTGGGCTGGGAGCGGTGGGAGGGATGGTGGCCCAGAAGCCCCTTCCTCTGGGCTGAGAGCAGCAGGAGGGTTGGTGACCGGGAAGCCCCTTCCTCTGGGCCAGAAGCAGCGGGACTCAGTACCTTGGTCTGGTGGTCTGGTGTCCTCTGCGTTTTTGTAGTGTGGAACCAGGTATCTGTTTGTCTGCAGCGGGGCGACTCGGCGTTCTCCGCGTGACTCGGTATCCTCCGCGTGACTCAGGACCTCGGCAGGGCGTGCACAGACCTGCCTGTCTGCAGCGGGCTGACTCGGCGTGTTCCGTGCGACTCAGGACCTCGGTAGGGCATGGGCAGACCTGCCTGTCTGCCCAGAAGCTTTTTAATAAGATGAGATCCCATTTGTAGATTCTTTATTCTAGTTCACATGCAGCTGAGGTTTTGTTCATGAAATCTTTTCCTATACCAATGTCTTCAAGAGTTCTACCTAACCTCTCTTCCAGCCGGTTTACTGTTTCTGTTTTAATATTTAAATTTTTGATTCATTTTGATTTTAGTTTAGTTCATGGTGACAAATATAAATCTAGTTTTAATCTTTGGCATGTTGAAGCCCAATTTTTCCAGCACCATTAATTAAATAGGCTATCTTTATTCCGGTGAGGGTGTTTGGCTCCTTTGACAAAGATGAGGTGACTGAGTGTGTCTGGAGTGGTTTCTGCATCTTCTACTCTGTTCCACTTATTCTCAGGTCTGTTTCTTTGCCAGTACCATGCTGTTTTTATCACAGTAGCTTTGTAGTATATTTGAAGTCTGGAATTGTGATATTCCCTACCTTGTCTTTGGTGCCTAGAATTGCTTTTGCTATTCTAGGTCTCTTCTTGTTCCAAATGAATTTTTGGATTGTTTTCTCTAGTTCGGTGAAGTATGCTGCTGGAATTTCAATTGGGATTGCATTGAATCTATATAGCAGTTTTGGAAGTATGGCCATTTTCACTATACTGGTTCTTCCTACCCAGGAGCAAGGGATGTCTTTCCATTTTCTGATATCCTGTTTAATCTCTTTTTTTTCCACAGTGCTGTCATTTTCAGAGCAGAGGTCTTTGATTTCTTTTGTTAGGTTGATTCCTAGGTATTTCATTTTTTTCAATGATATTGTGAAAGGAGTTATTTCTCCAGTTCCTCTCTCAGTTAGTCTGTTGTTTGTGTACAGGAAGGCTACTGATTTTTGTGTGTTGACCTTGCATGCAGCAACTCTCTTGAATTTGGTTATTAAGTCTAGAAGACTTTTGGTGGAGTTCTTGGGGTCTTCGATATAGAGTATCATGTCATCTGCAAATAATGACAATTTAATTTCTTCATTTCCTATCTTTATTCCTTTTATTTCTTTCTCTTGTCTAATTGCTGTGGCTAATGTTTGCAGAACTATATTGAACAGGAGTGGTGATAATGGACATCCTTGTCTAGTTCCTAATTTTAGTGTGATGGATTTCAGTTTTTGACCATTTAGTATGATGTTGGCTGTTGGTTTTTCATAGTTGGTTTTTATCAGATTGAGATAAAAGCCATCTGTTCCAATTTTCTGTAGGTTTTTTTTTTTATCATGAATGAGTGTTGGATTTTGTCGAATGCTTTCTCTGCATCTATTGAGATGATCATATGATTTTTGTCTTGGCTCTGTCAATACAGTGTATTACATTTATTGATTTGCATATGTTAAACCATCCTTGCATCCCTGGGATGAATTCCACTTGGTCGGGGTGTATGATTTTCTTGATCTTCTGCATTCTGTTTGCCAGTATCCTACTGAGGACTTTTGTGTCTATATTCATTAGGAAGATTGGCCTATAGTTCTCTTTTTCAGTTGGGTCTTCCTCTACTTTGGGGATCAAGGTGATGCTGGCTTCCAGGAATGAATTTGGGAGTATTGCTTCCCTTTCAATTTCATTGAAGAAATTAAACAGTAGTGGCAATAGTTCTTCTCTAAATGTCTTGTAGAATTCTGCAGTGAAGCTATCAGGACCTGGGGTTTTCTTCATTGGTAAGTTTTTAATTGTATTTTTGATTTTGCTGATTGACATTGGGTTGTTTAGAATTTTTAGGTCTTCTTTGTTCAACTTTGGTATTCATACATATCTAGAAATCTGTCTGTTTCTTCTGGGTTTTCCATCTTATTGGCATATAGTTCTCAAAAAGTAGGTGTTGATGATCCTCTAGATTTCTACTAGGTCTGTTGTAATTTCACCCTTTTCATTCCTAATTGCATGGATTTGGGCCTTTTCTTTCCTTTTATTGATAAAGTTGGCTAAGAGTTTGTCGATTTTGTTTATTCTTTTGAAGAACCAACTCTTGGCTTCACTAATTTTTTTTTTCTTTTTGGTACCAGGAATCAAACTTGAGTCCTTGCGATTGCGAGGCAGGCAGCAGAACAACTGAGCTAAATCCCCGGCCCCATTCATTGATTTTTTTGTATCATTCTTTTAGTCTCCATTGCATTGATTTCTGCTCTGATCTTTATAATTTCCTCCATTGTATGAGCTTTGGATTTGTCTTGCTCTTCTTTTTCTAGAAGCTTGAGATTCAGCATTAGATTATTTGAGCTCGCTCTGTTTTCCTCATATGAGTATTCACTGCTATGAATTTCCCTCTCAAAACTACTCTCATTATGTCCCACAAATTCCAATATGTTGTACTGGCATTGCCATTTAATCATAGAAACTGTCTAATTTCTTCTTTAATTTCCTCTGTAATCCATTGGTTGTTTAGGAGTATGTTTTTCAATTTCCATGTATTTACGAAATTCTTGCCATTTCATTTGCTATCAATCTCCAATTTCATCACACTGTGATCTGATAATATACAGGGGATAACTTCAATTCCTTTGAATTTACATAACCATTTTCTATGAGCAAGTATGTGGTCTATTTTTCAGAACGACCCACATGCAGCTGAAAAGAGTGTGTATTCTGATTTTGTAGGGTGTAACACTGTAAACATCTGTTAAGTCCATTTTATCGAGTTTGGTTGAGTTCTAGTATTTCATTTGTTTATTTTCTGTCTAGTGGATCTATGTGTGACAGTGGGGTATTGAGGTCCCCCACTACTATTAGTTATTTGATTTTTCATGTCTGTTAATATTTGTTTCATATAGTTGCATGCACTAGTATTTGGTGCCTATATATTTATGATTGTTATTTTTTCCTCTTGGATTTTTCCCTTTACAAGGAAGTGGTGGCCTTTGTCTCTCTTAATTAGTGTTGGTTTGAAATCCATTTTATCTGCAAATAGGATGGCTACTCTTGCTTTTTATTGGGTTTCCATCACATGGAGTATTGTTTTTCACCCTTTAACTTTCAGGCTATGGGTTTCTTTTTGAATTGTGTGTTTCTTGTATGCAGCATATTATGGTAGGTATATTTTTATTGCCTCAGTTTTATTGCCTTATTGGATTGTTCAGAGATTTTGTATCTTAGTGGTTCAGTTTTAATGATTCTTTTGTTTACAAATCTATTCACTTCTTCAAGATTTTCTAATTTGTTGTTATATAATTTTTCTTAGTTGTTACTAGTGATCTTCTGGTTTTCTGTGGTGTCTGTTGCGACTTTACCTTTTTCATTTCTAGTTGATGTCTTTTCTTTCCTTTTGTTAAGATTGGCTAAAGGTTTGTCTACTTTATTCTTTCAAACAACTGGCTCTTCATTGATTTTTTTTTATCTGAATTTCAGTGATTTCTGCTCTGATCTTTATGATTTTCCTCCTTGAACCAGGTTTGAGCTTAGGTTGTTCTTGTTTTTCTAGTATCTTGAGGTGTATTATTAAGTTATTTATTTGAGTCACAGCAATATACCTCCCTCATAGAAGTACCTTCACTGTATCTCACAGATGCTGGTATGTTGTACTGGCATTATTGATTTAGGAACTATTTAATTTTTCTTGATTTCTTTTGTGACCTATTGAATAGTCAAGAGTTTAATTTTTAGGTGTTTATAAAATTTCTGTGGTTTCTTTTACAAATTCTAATTTCCAAGTTCTATGATCTGACAGTACACATGGAATGATTTCAATTATTTTATATAAAAACAGGCATTATGGACTACTACATGGTCTTTTGGGGGGGGGGGTACTGGGGATTGAACTCAGGTCCTTGCACTTGCGCAGCAGGCAGTGAAACCACTGAGCTAAATCCCCAGCCCTTATATGGTCTGTTTTTGAGAAAGTTTCTCATGTGCCCCTGAGAAGAAAGTGTATTCTTTTCTGATAGAGTAGAAGACTCTGTAGATAATTATTAAGTTCATTTGTTTGAGGCTGTGCTTAAGTTCTGATATTTGTTTATTTTTTGTTTAGTTGATATATCTATGAAAATGGGGCATTGAGGTCATCCACTATGATTGTGTTGGTGTTGATTTCATCCTCTATGTCCAGTAGTATTTGTTTGATGAAGGTAGGTGCACCAATATTCAATGCATATGTATTTACAAATATATTTACAATTCTTATCTCTTTGTGTTGGATTGTTTGCTTATTATGTAATAACCTTCTTTGTCTCTTCTAATAAGTGTTAGCTTTAAGTTTACTTTGAGAATAAAATTTCTATCCCTGCTTGCTTTGGGGGTCCTGGTGAATGGAGTATTGTTTTCCATGCTTTGGTTTTTAGTCTATGAATTTCTTTCATGATTAATCTCTTGAATGCAACAATTGGGCTTTTTTTAATCCAGCTGGCCAAATCTGTCTACTAATTGGGGAGTTGAGGGCAATTACAGGGATAGTTATTCTAAAAGGTATTGATTTATTCCTGTTATTGCATTCCTTTTTGTTATTGACTCCTTTATTTTTCCCTTTTTGTTTAACTGCTCACCTTACTTGATATGTTCACTCAATCTGACTTTTGGCTTTGTTGTCTTCATTGTACCTGTTTAGGATATTCATGCTTTTTCCAGGGCTGGTTGGATGTTCATGAATCTCTTAAAGAAATTGTCATGGAACATCCTTTTATCTCTATTAATTTTAAAAGATAGTTTTTTGCAGGATATATTACTCTGGGTTCCAAGTGTTTTATGGTTTGAAACACCGCACTACAAGTTTTCTTGGCCTTTAAACTTTGTGTTGAAAAGTCTGCTGTAATCCTAATGGGTTAACTTTTGTTAAGTGATTTTTTGCTTTTCTGGGACAGCTTTTAAGATTTTGTCTTTGTTTTGGACTTCTGGGCTTTTGATTATGATGTGTTGTGGGGAAGCTTCTTTATTCATCATAGTTACTTCTGTTTTGTAACTCTTGCTTACCTGTATGTTATCCCCACACACTCAGAAATGTTTTCCAGATTGTTCATCTGTACACATTTTTTATACCATGTTTACTCTCCTCTAATTTTTCTAACTTCAATTAGCCTTAGGTTAGTCTTCTTAGTGTCATCTAGTAGCTGTTGGATGAATTTTTCTTGCCTGCTTATAATTTTTAAGGTTTTTATAAGTAAATTATGTATTTTCATGTTGTTCCTGACTACTGTTCCTATGTTCACATTGGCCATCTCTGGTGTTTATGAGTTCAACAGAATTCTTTATCTCTGTGTATCAGTGAGTGCTCACTAGAGAAACAGATTTAATGTAAAATACATAAATATATATGGATTTTCTGGGCATGGTGGCACATGCCTATAATCGGGCAACATAGTGAGGCCCTGTCTCAAACATACACACACACACACACACACACACACACTATATATATATAATATATATTATTAATAAATGTTTAAATATATTTATAAAATATTTACATATTATATATTATTTAAATATATATATATTCACAAGGTAGGTTTATAATGGCCTCCTGCAGGCAGGTATGGAAGACTGTAAAAGGGTTTATGCATGCTGGAGATCGAAAGGATCCAGTCAAAGGTTGAGGGCCTGGAGCTCACTGCAGTGTCCCATGTGAGTCTGTATCAGGAGGCTGAATGGCCTTGATGGAAGGCTGATGAGTCTGTGCTAGAGGCTGAAGAGTCTGCATTGGAAGCTAGGAGACACGACGTCCAAGGTGAAGGTAAAGACTGAAGCTCCTTTGAAGAAACAGAAGCGAGCCTTCCTTCTTCATTCCCATTTTTATTCCACATAGCCCATAAGTCCTTTGGTTGGTACCACTCACACCCAGAGTGGGTCTTCTGTCTTCAGTAAATCCATTCAGCTACATCCAGAAGTATGCTAGTCCAACTAATTGGGCACTTCTGAGGCAAGATGACACAACAGTTAACTATCCCTTTCATGGAGTTGTGATAGTTAACTGTGGTATCAACCTGAGTAAGAAACACCCAGCTGATTGGCTCAGCATAATTCTAGAAGTGTGTCTGATGGATTTATTGAAGAGGGAAAACCCACCTGGGTGTGGGCAGCACCAATAAGCCTGTAGCCTGGATTTAATAAAAAGGGAAAGAAGGAGGTCTCACTTCTGTTTCTTTGGAGGACCTCCGGTCTTTACTATTACTTTTGGATGTGCAACTCTAGGCTTCTAGCATACTCTTCAGTCTTTGAGCTCAGACCCTTCAGCTTCCTGATATGGACTCCCAGTGCTTTCACCTTTTGACTGGATGCTTTGGATCTACAGCTTGTAGATGGCTCTTTTGAATTCTTCTATACCTGACTCTTATAGGTGGCCATTGTAAGCCTACTTTGTAAATCCATATATATATATACATTTTATGTTATATCTGTTCCTCTAGTGAACACTGACTGATACAGAATGGGTTTTTTTTCTTTTTTTGAGACAAGATCTTGCTATGTTGCTCAGGCTAGCCTTGAACTCACTATATAGCCCAGGTTGGTCTCAAACTCCTGGCGATTCTGTCTCAAATTCTATGATGCTGGGATTAAAGGCATGCGCCACCACATTCAGTTATTTATTTATTTTTGAGGCAGGGACTCACTATGCAGTTCAGGCTGGCCTTGAACTCACCATGTAGCCTAGCTGGCCCCAAACTCATGGTAATCTTCCTGTCTCACTCTCCCAAAGGCTGAGATTACAGGTGTGCACCATCATGCCTGGCCAGACTTATTTCTTTGGTATATTTTTCATACATATTTTGAATTGTTTTGGTCAGCTCTTTCAATATTTGATTCGCCCATAGCCACAACGGTCAGTTTGTTTGATAGTTCCACTCTCTTTTGGGTCATGTTTTCTTTGAGCTGAGTTTCTTTGCTTCTTCAAGATACCCACTTTTCTCCAGCACTGATTCAGAGACACTCACCCTTGCTGTCACTCCTAGGCAGCTATCTTCTCTCCTTGCCACTTTCAGAAACAATTCTGGAACTCCTCTTTCGTGAATATCTTTAGGTTATACTGTCGTGGCTGCCTCACTGTCTTGAATCATTTCAAAATGTTTACCTTTCATGGTCATTTTCATTTTGAGGAAGAATCAAAAGTCACACAGTAATAATAGATTTGGTAAACAGGGAGGATAAGGATACACCATAATATTTTTACAAGCCTGTTTTTCCACTGGATGGCATGCCAACAGTAACATCCACTGTAGTTTTGACTACAACCTATAAAGATACATATAAAAAGGATTTCCTGCACGGCTTCAGAAAGTAGCAAAAATGATAGGTAAGAGTGTTTGAAGTGTGGGAGAGTATTTTGAGAGGGATTAGTGTCAGTCTGTCTCTTATTATAATAAACTTTTATTTTTTTTATTTTTTTATTTTTTTTGGTACCGGGGATCAAACTCGGGTCCTTGTGCTTGTGCAGCAGGCGGTGAAACCACTGAGCTAAATCCCCGGCCCTATAATAAACTTTTAAAATTTAAACATTTATCATATGTTTTGATCACTCCTTGTATACCCAACAAACAGGCAAACACGATGGTATATTTTAAAAGCCAGATATATTTTTAAAAGATCACTCAGTAAGTAAATTATGCAGTGAATAAACATCAAATGAGGCTCATGAATAAAAAGGCACATCTGAAAGGTTTAGGAGAAGTAGAAATAACAGTTCTTTTCTTTCTAACTCAGGAGGAAAGAAAAACAGACATATTAAAATTATTTTTTCAGGTGAAAGTTTCTGTCAGTGGAAGTGATTAACACTGGCTTCTACTCTCTCTTGTCCAAGGCAGTCTTTGCTTTCCTTGTCTTCTAAGAGGTGTTCAGTCTTCTGCTATGTAGAAGCGATACATCATGGCAACAGCCAGAGCTGAGATGCCTGGGATCACCCAGTTGGTCCACCAACTACAAAAAACACATGAATAATGATGCTTGCCTGAAGTTCAATGCAGAGAACATAGCTGCTCTCTTTGGTAGAAAACTATCATGGCATGCTTTTCTTACCTCTTTAACCCATTTGGCTAAAAAGGTAACTCAGTTTTGCTAAATGTAATGTGAGTATAATGCATGCCTAGAATACTAGCAATCACTCTCCTCTGCTGGTGTTAGGACATAACTAATGTCCCACCAGCTCTGCTTAAATCAATTGCTACACACTTTATACAGAGAGAGCTGTAATCCCCCTCTCAACACACTGCCTAGGAGAAGTGACTTTCTCAAGGACTTAAACTCTGGATTATGTATTGCAAGGTAAGAAAAGTGAATATTCTCAACCTATTTTATTATAGATATGTATACTAATTAAGAATTTTTAGTGGTACTAAGTTGAGAATCAGAAGTTCCAGGCTCTCATTTTGGGTGAACTGTCAGCAAGTGCTACAGTCAAGGGAAGATCATGTCTTTTGAGTTGTAAAATGAATGGGTCTAAACCAGATGAGTACAAGGTGGCCACCTATACCTTAGCTCTTATACTCTGGATCTGCTTTGAAAATCTTATCATGACAACTGTGCTTGGTATATTTAAATTGTTAAGAAACAGCATGCCCAAAGTAATTAATTTGTGGTCTACAAATTAAATTAAATTACAAAAATATCTAATTTGCTCACTGTTTGTTTTTGATGCATAAAATTTCATTTCTATTTACTATAAATTACAGAAAATGGGTTAAATCAGGACCAGTACTGAGAAGAGCATCATTTTAGACTTGAGTCTTTAGATTAGATTTGAATTGATTTAGATTTCAATGTCTTAGACAACAGAAATCCATATAGTCTTTGGCATCCAAACTACGTATACATATATTTCCCATCATAAACTTTTTATTCTTTAATACTTTTCATACATCAACCTATTCAAAAGTCAAGTTCTATATAAAGACTTAAAGTGCAAAAAGATTACAAGTGTGATTTTTTTATCTCATTGGGGTTTGGTGAGTTTTCCACTTTCTATTTAGAAAGAAGACACCATAACAGTGGAAAGTCAGATGAAGCAGTGTAGGGAGGCAGGGAAGGTTCAAGAACACCAAAAAGCTAGATAGTTAAATATGACATGATGAAATGCAAACATGTGGTTTTGAGCTTGGGTTCTTTATCATCACCAACACTACCTCCAAAAAAAAAAAAAAAAGTCAACATGGTAGGCCTGCTAAAAACACTAATATGACCTTAAACTGTAATAAAGACATCAGGTCCTGAAATTGGATTACTGGATTCAATTTTAGGGCCAATTCAGTGACAAAGAAAAACTGAACCATGCTTAGAGAAATGTAATCACCAGAGCTGAAGATGACCAAATATAAAAGAGGAAGGAAATGCAAGTTTTGCCTGGAGGGGGCACTTATGGTACTCATCATCTGAAGGGCTATCACGGGGGACATGGACATTTCATTTGTTCTGCGTGTTTCTTTGCACAGAGGCAGCCAGAGGGCAAGATCTGGAGTCACTATGGGAAGTGTTCATAGTTGATGCTGATAGTTTAGGACAGAAAACCTTGAATGGTCTGGGCAGTCAGAGGAGGTGGCCCAGGACGACCACAGGCAGGAAGATCAGTGGAAACCAAAGTACAGAAGGTCAGAGAGGGGAAGTGCCCAGTCCAATTCTGACTTGAGCCTTCCAAGCCAATACTGCTTTTAAAAAAACTACCACATACCTGGAATTAGACTCAACAGTAGTAATAAGACTTTCCTGGAACACAAGAGAAAAAGTAACTACATAAGGCAATGTCTGAACATTTATTCTGTTGACTGAACACCTGTTTTAAAAGACCACAATATTTTATTCAATGCCATCTTTTAAAAATGTTGAAAAAAAATCATAATCTTTTCACTAAAATGCCGTACCATTTTTTCCAAAATGCAAAAATTAGTAATTATCTATATTTAAATTACTTAAGAATATGACCTTGAAATTTGAAAATATTCAAGATTAAGACTTACGTAAAATATCCTGCACACAACAGGCACCTAAATACTTTGACAGAGAAACTGAAAATAGATATCCAGGAATACATAACACAACACTATCATCGCCGTTATGTAGGGCAAATTAATCTTCAAAAGCATGAAAATGTGCAATAAAAACATCAATTATTTCATTCAAAACCAATAGGATGTAAAAGCGTACCTAAATTAAATATATGTCAACAAACAAACAAAAAACCCTGTGATTTCAAGCTCTAAAATTATAGACCACCTTTTCTGAACTTCCTTTAGCTCTGACCAGAAGGTACCCATAAGTGCCTGGAGGCCATGGGTACTGTTCTACCTGGCCTCTAAATAAGGAAGCCTTGTTTGTACCTTCCAGCACTTCCTGAGAGTAGCCATTCTTGTGAGGCTCAGAGAGTGAACTGACAAGGTCTCTGGAAAAATGTATGCATTCCCAAATGGCTAGAAAACTAAGGACTGGTGAAACAAACTTTTCTGGGCTTGAAACCATGTTAAAAGCATTCTTTTAGTGCTCCACACCAGCAAAATATTAGTGCTTCACATGAAAGAAGCCATTAATGAGGCAGTTTCAGCAAAGACTCTGATGTCTGCAGTTTCCTGCAGCCCAGATATAAAAGCATTAGTAAAACAATAAGCTGTTTGCAGTGAGGCACAGCTGCACTCTGCTGAGTACAAAGCCTATTAAAGACACTTCCGTGAAAAGGGAGAAAACTTTCAGGGAAGCGGAACCAAAGCAATCATAAGATACACCAACCTTGAAACATCGCCTTTACAATTCCTGACACAGTAGGGGGAAAAAATTAGTCATTTAAAAAGAAAATTTCACATTTATTATCTATTTAAGCAATTTTAAATCTTAGTATCTATAAAACGTACTCACAACTACTACTGAATTTTCAAATTTTGTATATGTAAATAAAATTAATAAAGCAGCAGAAATAATCGAACTATGTAAACAATGTTATTGAGCTATTAGAAGAAAGACAATCAGTTCTGAAAGCACAGACTTCACTGAAGGTAAATTATTATTGTGACAATGGAGAGTTAGGTATGAGACAGTAAAGAGAAGGCAAACACACACAACCATGACTTTGTTACACTAGGCATGAGTGTATGCATTTTACCAAACTTGCAACTCTGCAACCTCGGCTGGCTTCTCTTTCTTTAGCCTTCTTAGTTGACATCAGTTCTAATGTTAATATACCACCCTAGTGCTAACATACCAGCTGCTAATATGTAAAAATGCTGCTATCATATCATTACCATCAGCAACAATGACTCTCTAAAAACAGAACCTACAAAAAAATACACTTTTTGATTTTTTTTTTTTTTTTATTATCTTCTTGGCTCTATAATCCAGGCCTGAAGTACTGCTTAGCACTTGGATGTAAAAGCAAATTGTCTTTAGTGACCAATGCTGTGATGGGTCTCTCAGTTGGGTTTAGGGATGACACGATCAAATATGTCAACAATTGACAGGGAGAAAAGATTATAGTTTGTTTTGTTTTGTTTTGTTTTGTTTGGTACCAGGCATTGAACTTGGGACCTTGTGCTTGGGAGGCAGGCAGTGGAACCAGTGAGCTAAATCACCGGCCCAAGATTACAGTTTTTAAGACAAGCTCTGCCACCTGTTTAATCCACAGCCTGGAAGGGTTCCAACTTCTAGTAAAAAAAAAATTGATAATTTAATTGGGATATGTCATGTATAATGATTTATAAAAGGCATGTAAACAGTATAAATTATAAGCTCCATATTACACATCCAAAGCCCAAGAAACTTTTGCCAATCAGTCACTTCATCTAATTTAGCTCACTCCTCAGTAAAAAGACTTTTTCTTTTAAAATGCTGACAGTGTACCTTCCTGAGAAGTGCAGGGCCTGTGGAAGCTTAAGAGACCATAACTGACAAGCCTAAGGTGGGTGCTAGACTCAGTGCTGGATGGATGGGTGGTTTTGAGCAAGGTGCTTAACCAAGTTTCCTTGTCCTCCCCATCCTTGGCAGGTCTGTGGGTCTCACAGGAACAAGGCAAGAGCCAAATAAAAATTTACATAACAATACTTGGAAAATTATAACCAAGAAAAGGTATTGCTACTACTAATACATTCGACCTAAGCAAGTTTGAGATATGTATCTATATATATAGCTATATATATATATCATATATAGATGGATACATTTAATTTAAAGTGAATAATTTTGATGTATAGAAATATCACAATCTGGCAATTTAACGCTATAGTTCCTTCGGGCAAGTTCAAGTTAATTATCTTCAGTGTACCCTATTTCACAATTCAGATAAGTCATTTTAAGCAGCTCAATTATTTAACTTTTTTTTCCCCTTCTGTGCTGAGATAAACACCAAGGTCTGAGCATAGTAGGCAAGTGCTCTATCACTGAACTATATCCACAACCCAAGCAAGGAACATTTAAAAAAAAATCAAACTACATAACCTTAAATCTCACATAGTTTCTCTTATATGAGAAAGTAAAAAAGAATTTTTATATATATATATACAAAAATTTTACATATATATTTATAAATATACACACACAAATAAATAGCAAATTAGAAGGTAGATAAACACAAAGTAGGGAGAAGTTCAAACAATTCCAAAAATTACCTATTCTGTTGGTTCAGAAATATTTAAATATATATGCTAATTTGTTCCATTTATATATATATACAAAAATTTTACATATATATTTATAAATATACACACACAAATAAATAGCAAATTAGAAGGTAGATAAACACAAAGTAGGGAGAAGTTCAAACAATTCCAAAAATTACCTATTCTGTTGGTTCAGAAATATTTAAATATATATGCTAATTTGTTCCATTTATACTACTAGTTTTTCTTAGTTCATTGAAAAGGTTTTGTGTTATTATCTGTTTGTTTCTTCTTTGTAAGAGAATCTTCTTGTCTTGTACTCTGAGTACTTTGAAGGTAATGAAATACTGTATTAAGAATTGTCATTCTCTTACTATTTTGTTATTTAATTTTATTTTTTATAAAATAAAAAATATGGGCTATAGTATACATTTTCCAGCCTCAAGACCGCTAGTTATAGACACACAATTAAGAATATATGTGCACCCATGTTCATAGCAGCACAATTTATAATAGCTAAAACTTGGAAGCAGCCCAACTGCCCCATCAACTGGAGACTGGATAAAGAAAATGTGGTTTCTTTATAAAATGGAGTACTACTCAGCCATAAAAAATGAGAAATTAGAGACATTTATAGCTAAATAGATGCACATTGAGGCCATACTCTTAAGTGAAATAAATAGGACACACATGTGTAAATACCAAATAGTTTCTCTAGTGTGAGAAACTGAAAGTGTAAATAAGGACTAAAGGGTATAATAGATAATGTGAAATAGGAAGAAAAGGGGCAAAGGGGAAGGGGAAGTGGGAGGAGTAGGGGTGGGGGAAAGGAAAGAAGGGATTGGAATTAATATGAGAAAATGAAAAAATGGAAACTAAGTTTTTGTAAATAGGGAGGGATGGAGGAGTTGAAGAGAGGGCAGGGGAAGGGGGAAAAAATAAGAACCAAGAGAGATTATGTAAAGGTGCAAATTTCCAATGATGAATGTCATTATATTGTACACCTAAAATGTACCAATAAAATTAATTTTAAAAAAAGAAATATCTACAGATCACCCTTTCTTCTTTAAACAAAAACACAAAGAAGACAGACCTAGAAAAATGGTCATACATTTTCTTATATTTCATTTGTTATGGCCTCTAAAATAACTAGTAGGTTCTTGTCCTATCTTCCTCCAGCTCTGCTCTAATTAGAGCGGTCATAAGGAAAAGACTTATACTTTCTGTTATTTATTTGAAGCCAAACTTCCCCCCACAGTTCTTTAGTTAATAATTTATTTTATAATGAAACACTCAAAAGTTCATACATCTGTAAAATTACAGAAGAGAGTACAAAAATCTTTAAAAAGTGTGATTCAGACTCCAGTGAGATCTTCTATATCCAGCAAGCTGATCAAACATCAAATGCTAGTTTTGAACTGAAGTAATATTCAAAACTGCTGGCTCTAGCACCATGTGCCAAGAACACTTTCTTTGATGTTGAAATCTTGATTCCTAGAATTTAGCAGGTAAACTTTCTCTCTTTTCTCCCAAGATAACCCAAGAATCTAAGTGACAGTGTGTTAAAACAGACAACTAATGTGCACACCCAGAGAGGACAGCAAATAGCAATGGGCAATGGGCAACAGAGCACAACACACCTATGCTAAAAGCAAATGAAGAGGGATGGAGGCTAGCCTCCAACACAAGGTGGCTGTGGCAGGAGACTGCTCAGCTCAGCACCTCAAACCTGCACTGGGCATTATGTTTAGGGGCAGGGTCGCTAGCCACACCAAATCCTTGTTTATCTCCCTGAAGTGCTTATATCAACAACACTGAAGTTAGGCCTTTTTATTTATTTATTTATTTTTTGAAAAGGGAAAGGGAAAAATATAAATGAAACTGATTTTTTCTAAACAGCACTACTCAAGACTTTCATTGGACTATCTGAGGGACTGAGGTCAACATGGCCTTTACACTCATACTACTGAATGAATTACTTTGTACTATAGATGGAAGACCACATCCTGTCAGCACCGGTAGCAAAATCAGTTCACCAGTTCTTACTACAAGCTCTGTGGAATGCTGTTGTCTGTCTTCACTCCAGTAAAACCAGCAACATACACCAAATGAAAAAGTGTTATTTTTTTCTGTCATTTGTTTGAAGCAAAACTCTCCTTTGTTCTTTAACTATAGACCAGGAAATATTTTGCCTATTTGTACTTTTTAGATACTGTGGCTATTCTCATCAATTCGTACTCTGAATTTATCTTCAAACATAAGCAAGGACAGTCAGCTCTGAAGGAAGAATTAGTGAACCAGTGTGTAAGACTAGTGCAGCTTATTGAACACCTACTCTGCCCAGAGACGTAGAAAAGAGAGAAACATGGGCAGTCCCTTCAAAGATTCAGGCAAAAGGCTTCAACTCAGTCAGGCTTTAAACTGTGAAAACAGGGCTCATGTCATAGCTTGCAGGTCAGAAGCTCAGTGCTACCGGTAAAAAAGTAGCTCTTTGTAAGGTTAAATTGTTTTGTTTTTTTGGCTGTACAGGGTTTTTTGTGTGCTATGTAAACAATCGTTCCACCACTGAGCCATGCCCCCAGACATGAAAAGGTATTTACTGATAATTATGATGAAATAATTTAAGTATTGAGAGTTGTACAAAAATAACACACAAGCTCTCTGCATAAAACATACCAATTCGTCCTTTCAAATAAAACTTTTGTGGAGCCAGCAGCTTAATTATTTATCTTATCTACAAAGAACTCTGCCTCAATCAGGTAAGTAAAAGACCTTTGCCTTGAGTTTGACAGGTATTAAATAAAACGAAGATAACCCCCCATCCACTAACACATCTGAGATAGTCACACTTACCGAAGGCTTGGCTAACTTTGGTCTGTCATCCTGCAAAAAGTAAAAAGAACCACATTGTATAATAATGAAACATCTACAACTGTGTTCCTTTGAGATTTGTTTTAAAATTACTATTCAGTAATTAGCATTTTGGGTTGAGCATTCCACTGTTAAACACAAAGTCTGATGGCTTCATAGCAGATGACGGATGATTTAGCGGCAACGGGTATATTCTGTGTAGAGTTTCAGAGCTGAAAATGGTATTCATGACAGTTCTACTTATTTGTAGATGTGTGTAGGCATTTACTAGACCTGTATCATGATCTGTAATTTGAGGAGCAGCTGATTCCTTCCTTCTCTCCTGTTAAATTCCCTTTGAGACGTTATCTCGTATTCATGTGCCATCCTCAGTGAATTCCTGCAATTTCTCATGCACTATTTAAAACTTAGCCTGAGGATGTCAAACACCAAAGGTGTCTACAGGCCAAGCACAGGTAAGCTCAGCAGGCAGGTAAAGAAGAACTGCTGTAGTCATGGCCTGAATTCCTCTCCCCATGCTCACAAACACTGGATGGGGAAAACAAGGATGGGATGGACCTCTCTGATTACCATGAAACTATTTCATTTCTGGAAAGTATGGTGATGAAAATATAGAGGCATATAAATTTTCCAGATAGGTGAGACATACTCCTTCAAAATATACATCTCTTACCACCAAAATGAAACAAACCGAAGCAAAATCCTCCTTACTCAATGAAGGTTGTTTACTCAATGAAGGTTGTTCTAAGATGGATTTCCTACTTGCCTACTTTGTAGGCCTTCTACAAAAAGCCCAATTTAACCTTTCCTTCATTTACAGTCATTAAAAAGCATCATTTATATCTAACTCTTGTAAATGTAACTCTTTTTTTTTTTTTTCGTATTGGGGATTGAACTCAGGACCTTGTGCTTGCAAGGCAGGCAGCAGCACCACTGAGCTAAATCCCCAGCTACATCTAACTCTTTATGTATTTTTAAATCTTTTTCATAGCTTGATCACTTGAGATACGGCTATTGGCTGATGTTTCTCATCAGAGAAAAGCCTGCTCCTGGCAGCTTCCCCACCCTGGCTGCTGCTTGTGATGTACCAGGAGCCAGGGAAGCAGAAAGGAGCTAGATGATGTCTTGCGGCAGAAGACAGTTTAACACATGGCCTGGCATCCACTGTCTACTCTGAAACCCAGAGAAATGAAAGATGCCCTCCCAAGTCTTCACCTATGTACCCAGTAAGTCAGTTAGGTGACTGACTACAGAGCTCCATGTGGTCACTCAAAACTGCCATAGTAGGATCTAACTTCATACTACAGCCCTGTGTTTATATAAAAGCCAAATGGGGCCAGTGTTTTTCAAAAGTCAGGGAATCCACTGGGACCAAAGGTCAGGGGAGAAAAGTGAACAGAACAAAGACAATATACGAGTTTTACATAAGACAGAGCCTATTTGTTTAATGTAGCATGGCCCTTAAAATCTTTTAAAATTAAAATATCCTCAAACGAATGAAAATAGAAACGGAATTTCTTCAGAAAAAAACATGTTGGTCAAAAAAACAAGGAAAAAAAGCTATGCTGAGTTGACAGTACCACCACCTTTTAAAATATGCTACTTCATGAAACTTTCATCAAAGCCTGAGATGTGCTCTCCCACCCAGCATAGGCCCTAGGGGCCAAAGCATTCTGACTCAGGGCCAGTGAAAAATGCAACCAATGAAATCCAATGAAAATTCAGGTTGACTTATTTACGATAAAAAATGGTTTTCTCAAATTAGGAGTTGCTTTTGTCTTACTCCTTTTAACTTTTGTGTACATACAAATCTTCACTTGGGTTAGGTCCAATAGTCTTAAAAAGAAGAAAGAACTCCAGAAAAAATACTTACAGGGTGGACCTCCCCAATGATAAATGTTTTAGACAGTTCTCTAGCATCAGTAGAATGCCCGACATCTTCAAAATTCTCTGTAGCATCACCCCCAGCTTGTTCTCTTAAGACTTCTTCCCCACCGGGATGCTATTCAAAGGATAGACAGAATAAAGTTTAGTATGTTCTCAGGAAAATTAGTTTAAAGAAATGATACGCTTATTTAGCCAAATAAGTCACTCCAGAAATCAGAAATGACAATGGGTAACTGCAATTGTCTACAATGTGCATTAAACTTACTCTTTTGCACTCAGTTTTCTTCAGAAAAGTGCAGTAGCGCCTTCCTCTGTTATTCTCCTCCATGTTGCTCACATGGCAACAGAAGTTTTACAAAGGTATCATGAATGTTTTAGTAATGTCTGCTTTGCTTGTTCATAAAGCTGTCAAGACTGTTCCCTTTCATCTGTACCTAATCTATGTCTTTAGTCCTCCACTTGAGATTTTCTCAATCTAAGTGTGGACTTAGGAGTGGCTACTGGCCTGAGATAACAATTTGCAAAATGGAGAAGAGTATGTTATTTCCCTTTGGGAAGCATATCGTGCACCACTTTCTAGTAGGAAAAAAAGAAAAGTAACTTGCCCACGCTGCTGCCATCAGAATATATTACTGATAGGGATCAGCAGCAACAAGGAAAGAGGCCATTTCTACAGACAGAAGAGGTGGGAAGAGCCTCCTCCCTTTAATAAGTGCATGTCAGTAATACAGAACAGCTTTGTTCATTCTAGGGAACTGGTACACGTATAGAACACATCTTGATCATTTTTGATACTTTTACTCGCCTTTCCTTTTTCTCCCATCTCCCCTGATCCCCTTCCCCATCTCCAAGAATCTACTTTCAAAGTCTTTTCTATACTAGCAGCATTTTATCTGCTTTTATTGGTAAAACAAAGAGCACTCATGGGACAGGGAGAGAATTTTTTTTCCTTTTAAGATGCTTAGTAAGGGGCTCCATCACTGGACATTCGTGAGGAGATCTAGAGATTCTCAGGTAAGAGAAGGCATTCTCAGACAAGCAAAAACAAAATGGTGCTTGACTAAATCCTATTTTATAAAGTGGGAGGGGACCTTTCTTAAATGGACCTTGAGGATTATCTTAGATCAAATTCACCCTGACCACAAGCATATCACCAATAAGAGGCCAACAACAACAATTATTACTGTTTGAAGTTATATTTCATATCATTTTGTTCGTAAAATTATGTGGATAGAAATTTTGTCTACCTTGTTCACACTATTTATCCCATAGTTCAATGCCTAGAAGTATTTGTTGTATAAATAAATAAGAACAAGTCGGGCCAGGGATTTAGCTCAGTGGTTTTGCTGCCTGCTGCACAAGTGCAAGGACCTGAGTTCAATCCCTGGTACCAAAAAAAAAAAAAGAACAAGTCTTCATATGTTGGTTTTAGAACTATTATATATATCTGTTCAGTAGCTGATGTGAACTTTGTCTCACTCCAATCAGTTCATACAACTCTTTTCCCTGGACCGTAAGTTCTTACATTCAGATCATTTGATTTCACATTTAACTGCTGCCTAACTCATTTAATCAAAATATTTCACAAGCATGTGCAAGGCACTGTGTAGAACACAAGAAAGTCTGTGGAAAATCAATGTAATTTCATCCTGAAGAAGCACACGATTCATTTGGAGTAAGAAATAATGGAAAAGACCTCTAGCCTTCACAGATATGGCCTCACAGTTTTGACTACCCATGAACAATGCCACGGTTCCCAAACACGCAGCATCTGTGCAGTAAGGCAGGACGGAACCAGTTCTAAAGAGGGCAGTGTGAAGGAACCACCTGCCTCAGGGCTCTCCAGGGCCACTTCACAGTGCAGCCTGCCCATTCCTAACTTATCTTTTTTTTTTTTTTTTTGAGATAGGGTCTTGCTATGTAGTGCAGGAGGGCCTTGAACTCACTGTGTATCCCAGGCTTGTCTCAAACTCAAGGTGATCCTTCTGCCACATCCTCCAGATGTGTACCACCACACCCAGCCTTCTTATCTTTTTTAACTTTAAAAAATCTCTCCCAGTTTTGCTAAGGTAAAAATGACTAATACATACCACAGAATGTACGGTATATAATGTAACATAATATTCTGATATATGTTATGAAAGATTCACTCAATGTACTTAACCTATTACCTCACACACATATCAATGTTCTTGTAGGGAGAATATTTAAGATCTACTCTTAGCAATTTCTAAGTACACTTTATTATTAACAATCACCCCTTGATATACAACACATCCCCAGAATGAGAGTTCAGCACAAACCAGCTCTGAAAGAAAAAGCTTTTGGCAGCTGATTCATCTTAGGAGAGGCCAATGTACAAGGAGTACGTGACCAATGACCGAGTATGCTTCTGTTTTAAGATCAAGGAGAACCTGTTTTACCATCTTGTCAATCCAAGGGCATGAAAGGGTAAGGGGAAGTTCTTATCTGTAGAATGCAATGAGAGCTTACAAAATACAGTTTAGCTTATTTATACTAATTTTATATACATTAAGAATTTTATAGCTTTAGTCCTTGTTTTACAATCACTAAAGGTCTAAAGTGTTTTTCACTTACACTTTATTTAATGTGAGAAATACAGTTATAACTGTACTTCTAAGTTTGAGGATTTACCAAAGTTCAGGGTGTACCAAATACATTCAAAAATGAAAGGAGTCAAGTGCAGTGGCACACTCCTGTGATCCCAGCACTTAGAAGGCTGAGGCAGAAGGATCACCCCACAAGTTCAAGCCAGCCTGGGCTACATAGTGAGTTCAAGGCCAGTCAAAACTATGTAGGGAGACCTTGACTCAAGGAGTAGGGGCGGTATGGGGAGGGATACAAATAAGGCAAGAAACGAAGTGTTGAATGAAATCAATAAATTCAAGGAAAGGAGAGGAGATAGGTCATTTCAGTTAGGAGGATGAGCAACAAAAGAATCCTCAATATGCCAAATACTGACAGGGAAGATGAACTATTCCTCAGTCCAATTACCCCTCATTCCAATTAAAGGTACTCATTGAGCCTGGGTGGACTTAATCATCTCATAGGGGTATCCAGGCTTTCAGCTTGCTGAGGCCACAGTGAACAAACAGGAATTGTCCTGAGCTGCATATAAAATACAGATATAATACAGTTAATGTATGTAACAAAAACTCCTTTATATTTTTATGCTTGTTATTATCACATTAAAAGCAGAGGCATCCTGTGGGTTATAGGTTGAACCCATCTGAAGATATACACTGGTTTTCCAAGAAATTTAAGAGCTTAAAATGAAAATATTATAAAATTGATAAATTATTCCTCACTAGGCAACAAACATCCATAATGAATTAAACACAATTTACAGCCTCTGGACAATGCTAAAAAACAGAAGTAAGCCCAGAATTGCATTTCATCTTCCATTAACACTGCCAAGCAATATTTTCAGGTACTTGTTGAGTTACTGGCTGTGGAAAAGCAACACACTTAAAACTATGACCAACATATCACACTTTACCTACAAGCCAGCCATGTCCATGGCCACACCACATCTTTGCATTAAACCCCAGTGGTAATAATTTGCTTTAATCTAAAAAGCACTCAATATGAGAGAACTTTATCTGCTCCTGGGATTGCTTCCTTCAGTAGAAAAGCCAAGGTTATCAGGATTAATCATACTTAAAGCCTCCCTCTGAGGCCACATGATAAGAGTCATTCACAATCAAGTTCTAAGAACCTCACTAAGACACAAGGACTGCTTAACACTAAGGGGCTCAGTGGTTTACACACAGAGATTCGAAAAAAAAAAACTTAACCCAAACCTTATAGACAAAGAAGCTCTGGTGCTCATAGATGTCACACCCCACGCTGCTCATATGGCGAAGCCTGTCCCAGCAGGTCTCATTCATCTGCACCTCATTCTCTGTCCCTCAACAGTCTCTTCTTCAATAACAACTAGTACTAGTATTACATACAGCAAGCAACATGCAATCTTTTCCAAATGAAAATGAAAGAGTCCAATTTCCCATCCGCAGGAAAAAAAATAAATATCAAGTAAAATAGAATGTGCTCTGTAAAAGCACAACAATGGAAATACAACAAGTGTCAACAACAGAGTAAATACCATTGATAAATGTATGATTTGGGGGTTACTTTTTATGTTAAAAGGCCAAGAATAATTAAATATGCACATGGAATGTGATGTCTCAAATCCTTTTTAGAGAGGTCAAAGAAAAATGTTAAAGGTAAAAATGCATTAGTATAGATTCCACAGTATTCAAGATTTCTGAAACTGCAGTAAAATCTATTTCATATTTAATAGTGTGCACTAAAAATGGAGTAAGATAAAAACTGACAGGATACTATTATTATTAGATTATGTATTATTAGATACTATTCCAGGTACAGACGATTCCAATAAATAACAAATTCTTAATATGAAGGCATTAACCTCAAGGAGAAGGAAAATGTTGCTGTTAAAGACAAAGTCACTTTAGACTCACATATGCAGAATGCAGCTATGATTTACTCAGAAACTGCTTACTAAGTAAAAACAATCTCCAGGCCCATTCTTCTTCCTGTTTGTTTCTATGGCTATTTTACAGTTCCCAAGACTCTACCCAGAAAATAAAATGGGCATATTTTTGGAATTAATCTTTGCAGTTATGTTCCTTTGTCAGAAATAATTTAATATAATAAGACTGTCTGAGGGTTGATACAGAATATTTTTGTTTAGTAGTTGTCCTTAAGCCCTATAATTCCTATATTTTATTGGCACAAAGAATAAACTTTCAAACTCAAAGATTAGATGGTCTTGTTCATGTGACAGGAAAGTCTTGCATCCTTGTCAAGGAAACCAGGGGGGCTTCTCATGCATTTCATTGCTTCAGCCACCAACTGGCTTTCTTTGTTCCAGTCCCTCACCCATTCTTGCCCCTCTGATGTAGCACTATTGTAATACTCATCCTCAAATTGTTTTGACCATTTCTTGTACCCTACCCAAAAACTATATTGGTGAATTACTCAAGTCAAACGCCTGTCGAATTTCTCCACCAAGGGAGTACCATCACCTAAACAGCACAGGTGCCTTCAGCTGAGCAACTAAATCAAGTGGGGGAAGGTTGTTCATTGCTCCAGTCTCTGTTTCTCCTTCCTCCATAATACTTAAATTTTTAGTTGAGAATCAGCCAGTAAATATAGTTCCAGCCTCCCTTGCTGCTGGGTATCCCATGCAATTAAATTCTGGCTAATGGAAACCAAGCAGAAGTGTTTACAGAATGTTCTAGAGGTCTTTCCTTTAGAGTGCTGTGTCCTTCTGCCCTCTTTTCTGCATCCCTTAATCTTACCTGAAATAGGGATGCTGCCACTGAACCTGAAAATGAGGGCAATGCCCCAGGCAGCCCAAGAAGGGAACTAGATTCATGGACTCCTCAAGGCCTAATGGAACACAGTCATCACACAGCCCTAGGGAATAAGTCTAGCTTCTTCATGACAGATGAATAAACTCCTATCCTGTTTAAGCACAATTATTTGGGGTTCCACTCAGCCTAATTCTAATCACTATATTAATTATTTAGTCAAGAAATATAGCCTGCCAAATACCATGGCAAGTACATAAGCATATTTCTAAGCCTCAAGAAACTTAAAGCAAAGTCAGGGCAAGTGTCTTGACATATATGAAACAAGTCAAGAAATGTTAAAGGGCCACAATGAATTGGTAACCAAACAGTATTTTTAGACTTCTATCTAGAAAAGTAGAAACTTTAAAGAAATAATCTAAGTCCTTTTCAGATATTCAGAATTTGTATAAACCAAAGAGATAAATAAAAATGAATGAGCCAAAGAGGAGTATCAGCTCATAAGAAGGGTTGCTGTACAAAGCATGCTTGGGGTTGGGGAGGAAATTAGTTTGAAGAAAGAAAAAGTATGTAAGGCTGGATATGGATGGTTAGAATGGAGCCAAGTATGTAGGGGGTGGAGGGCCAGTGTGATGTGAAGGATAATGACCACTCTGAGATCCTGAAGGAGAATGTAGCATGACAGTATGCAAGGGGAATCTGTCTACAGAAGACCAGAGGGGCTGAGGGACTGGGCAGTGTACATGCCAAATGCACCACAGCTCCATGGCAGCATAGCACTGTTGTTACAGAGTACCCTTGTGGCACGACACCAATGAAGCATGGCATGGCACTGTGAAGAATGGCACCAGAGTGCAGGACACCAAAGCAGCTCAGCACTACAACACCCAACACCAACACTGTTATGCAGGGGCCCCATCCCTAGGCATGACACCACCACAGCTTGCCTCATCTGACCCAGTCAGGAGCAGCACAATGTTTGGCTTCTTGGGCCTGCCACTGCCCTCAGCCCATCCTAGACTCCAGCCTTAATGAACCACTCCCAAATTCCTGCAAAGTCTGAGCTCCATTATAGCTTTGAGCCTAGCTCAAAAGCATATAAAGCTGGAGCTTTTGACTCAAATTGGCAGGCTGAAGCTTAAAAATCCCAGAAGGCTAGAGTTTTAAAGGACTCTCAGAGACCCAACATCCTAAATTTACAGGTGGAGAGAATGGGACTCTAGGGCTTGTATAGATGTTACCCCCAAAGCCTCATGTGGACATCGGTGGAGCTTTCAAAGGTGGCTGGATCTAGAGTATGTTATGCTGGAATCTGATGCTGGGATTGATACCCTAAGGGCAGGTAGCCTGGATAGAATATAAGGGACAGAAAGAGGGTGACTTGTCACTTGTCACTTGCTGCATGCTACTTTTGCTGCCTTCTGCCTGCCATGAAATGTTTCTCCTCTGCAATACCCCTTTGCCATGCTGCCCTGCCTTAGAGCCAGTCAATTATGGACTGAAACCTCTACAAACTGTGAGCTGAAATAAATCTTTCCTCCTTTAACTTTGAGTGTTGGGTATTTTATCTCAGCATTGAGAAAAAAGTAACTAAGATAGGGACCTAGAGAAATATGCCCGTGCCACACTGATAATTAGGAAGAAGGCAGGCCAAAGCCAGGTTTCTGAATTTTAATATAACTCCTCTCCTTTCTTTAAACTTGCAAATTAAATGACCATTTTTATATTTTAACAAAGTAAAAATAAGCACAAAAAGGTTATCTTCAAAATAAAGTTTCTTCATAAATTTCTGTTTTGGGAATTTGGAGGGAAACCTCTCATATCCTCTAAACCTAAAGAAATTTTCTCATTTGCTTTACTTTTCTGGAAATTATCAAGAAAGATTCAAAAGACAAACTTCTATGACAATACTCCAACTGGGTACAATGTTATCCCAATTAAAAAGCCAAAAGGTTAGGCAGGTACACTATAACATCACAATATGCATTCAGTTAGTGTCTGGCTCTCTGAATTTGCTTAAAAATAGGACTAAACAGCAAATGAAAAGAAAACAAAACAAACAAAACCCCCAACCCTTTGCCACCTACATGTAATCTATGTGGACCAAAAGTCCAACATTTCTGGCCCTGAAACAGGCTCTTTCATTCCAAATACGTACACTGCAAAAAAAAAAAAAAAATGTGAAGTGAACAGACTGTCCAAAAACAATGCCTAAGCCAAAAAATAAAAAATAAAGGTAAAGATAAACCAAAAGAGTTTGAAGAGCAAACAGTTCATGTAAGATTTAAAATAAAGTAACAAGATAGCCTGACCAAGTGTTTTCTGGATTGTGTTTTTCTAAGATAGGTTATCTAAGATAGCAAAGGCTGACTGTCTCAAAGTAGGTTTGAGTTCCTTAGATTTCTTCCTGCTGGCCCTGGACTCTGTGAAGGAGCAAGCACCTGCATATACGAAAGGCTCACCTCCTCAGTGAATCCTCACAGGCACCATCTGAATCACTTCTCCCCCTCCTATTTTGATGATCTGGACATGAACTTCACAAGAGCTCCATTTGGGCATTACCTGGCTGGCTCCCAAAGCCCATCACTCAAACATCTGCTTAGCGCCACGCCAAGCACTGCAGCCACCAAGATAAGAAAGTCACAGCCTCACCCTCAAAGAGTGATTCCCTTAAGGAAACTGACATGTAGACCAAAAAAGCTGAGTATATTAAGTACCAGGTACAGGAGCCATGGCACAAAAGATGGAGCAGAGAAAGGGCCAGCAGAGTTGACAGGGTTAGTAAGGAAATGGACATCACAAAGGCCCAGGGGTATAACATAATGGCCTTGATATGGAGAAACCACAGGCAGCTGTAAATAACAGTGGAGGACACTTTATGTGGCGGAGGTGAGGGATCCTGCCTCTAGTGGGAATTAACCTATTAACCTGCAAAGACTGGACAGGAAGGGAGAGCCCTTAGAGTTTTGGCCTGAGATATCTGCATTTCACAGGCCAGGGTAACTCTGTCATCCAAACTGTCCATCCTTTCTAGCTTTCAGTCTCTCCTTTCCACTTGAGCAGTTCGGGGGGAAGGACTAGGGGAAAAAATGATATTTAACAGTGGGTAATATTTAATGAATGCCAACTTATCAAGAAGTGTTCTCAGAATGTGGGTATGGCCTTTCAACTCTCAGAACAAACCTACAAGTTAGTTATCCTCATCCCCATTTTACAGATACTCAAGGTGACAGAGTTAGGGAGGAAATGGGGCAGGAACAGGAACACAGGCAGTCTGACTCCAGACCAAGTTTCCGCATCACTGTGTATCCTGAGAGGAAGATATCTTCCTGAGATCTGCTAACACATCTAAATCCAGGTGCCACCCAGCAGTCCACCACACAACCACCAGCCCTTTCTCCTTCCTCTCTAGATGTTCTCTGGTGCCTCTTTGCTGCCCCAAGGTTGTCTCTGCTAGTCAACTTAGCCAGATTTCACAAGTATAAAAATGTGTTGTTTAATCGTTTGTGGTATTAAGATGGTGGGAAAGCACTGTGGAACAAGAATTAAGCACATATCACTTCCCAATATTTTGTAAATAACTCTCATGTCACTTATTAAAATGTTAAAGTAGACCCTCTTAAAAGATTAAATGCTATAATTAGTATGTCTGGCATGTAAGAGGTGTTCAAGTAAATCTACTCTCCTTTCTTCCCACTCCTGTTCTCTCTCTCTCTTCTTTCTTTCTCTTTCCTCTCCTGTTTTCTCTCCTTCTTGCTCTCTCACTCTCTAACTCTCTAGCTCTCTTTGCCTTTCTCTGACAGGATCTCCTTATGTTGCCCAACCTGGCCTGAACCACCCAATCCTCCAGCCTCGGGCCTCAGAGTAGCTAAGATTATAGGTGTGAACCACCATACCCATCCCCCACTCTGTTTTACATTGCCACTAAGAAGTGTATAGTTCCTGGCACATTTTGGTTTCTATAAACTGTTAAAGCCCAATTTTAGCACCATACCCCAAAAGATTCCTCTTCTTTGCAATGTCCTTCACCTTCATGGGATTTCTATGAATTTAATCAGCTGGCTAGATTCTACTATGCCACAAAACCAAAGGACAAGGGTTAACAGAAACATAAGAATAATCAATATTTGTACATGAGATCATTTTCCAGGTAAGATTGAGGATAGACTGGTACTGCAGATGTTAATGGGTTGGCATATACCCTGAATATCACTAGTAATTCTCTTTCCTTGAAAAAGAGGAACAAAACTCTTGTTTTTTAGAACTGAAATAATGTTTGGCCTAAAATGAATCATAAGTGAAAGACAATTTTGTGTTTGATCAGCCCTCATCAACATTTTAAATTCCACCATTACTAAATCTGTCTCAGTAGGTTTAAAGCAAGTAAGCTAACTGGAGATCTAACTATTGCTCTGATTCCTAAGTCTATTCCTAACTATTGCTCTGTCTCCTAAGTTTCTGCTTCTGACATGATGATGTTAGGGGAGAGGGAAGGGCTGGGGCCAGGCCTACTTCTGAAGGACAGGGACAGGGAGCACTGTGCACCGAGCCACCTCCAGGCAGGAGGTGGCAAAAGCAAAACCATCAAAACTGGGGCCCAAGGGCAAATGATTTTTAACCTAAGAGGAGTTGCTACTCTCTTTGTGTGATCTACCTTGAATCAGCATGGCTAAATGATGAGATAATAGAACCACCTCCTTTAAAGCCAAAGATGGGAGGAAATAAGGATTGATAGTAGCACTATTCCTGTCCGATACCAAATAATTAAGCCTTCTTTTCCTTTTATGTCCAGTGTTAAGAATAATAAATTGGGTGGAAACCTATATATGGGGCAAGGGAGAAATTAAACAAGGTGCCAGGAAATTACTCACTCTGGTCCAACAGCCACTCTGTATCAATTTTCCAATATTTTATACATAAACTTTTAATTATTTAATCAATAAATACTTATTGAGTCCTTTCTATGTGCCACACTGTTCTAGGAAGTGGATATATTAATAAATAAAACAAAAATGTTTGCATAAAGCATACTAGTAGGAGACAGAGAAGCAATAACATAATAAAAGTAAATTACATAGTATGCTACAAGGTGATATGTGCTATAGAAAAAAATAGCTGAGGATGTAGCTGAGAGGTAGAACACTTGCCTGGATGCACAAGGCCTTGAGTTTGATCCCCAGCAAAACACACACACACACACACACACACACACACACACACGCAGCAAAATAATGGTTCTCAGGAGGTCAGAAGGCTAAAGACTTGCATAATTCAAAATAGTGGTCAGCACACAAGTGGTTTCTCTTATATGAGAAACCTAAATTATAAATAAAGAGCAAAATAAAAGACAGATAAGAGGAAATAGCTAAATCTTTTGCAAATGGGAAGGTGACCAAGAGATGGAAGGAGGGGGGAGGGCAGGGAGAAAAAGAGGGAAAAAAGAAGTGAGATGTGTTATGTACATGCATCAACTCTCCACAAGGAATGTGAGCATTATGTACTGCAAACATGTACTAATAAAAAATAAAAATTAAAGAAAAATAACTAAGTAAAAACAGTGATCAGGACATGCTTAATTGAGATGATATTTAATTAACACTTGAAAGAGAGGAAGGACTGACCCACTGTATTAGCATTCTCCTCACCAAGACACAATACCAATACCCACAACTTAAAAGAGAGGTTTGATCTGCTCTGGGTTTCAGTCCATAATCAGCTGGCTCTGAGGCAGAGACATCATGGTGGAAAGGTTTGCTGGAGCAAAGTCCTTAGTTCATGGTGGCCAGAAGGGAGAGTAAAACACAAGTTCCAGAGCAGTAGGTGCCAGCAACCAGATATAGACCCAAGGCCATGCTTCCATGATCCACCTAGGAGTGTGCTCCACCAATCCCTGAGGCTGATCCCAACCCAATCAAGTTGAAATGCCACCCTAACCACCACAGCTGTGCAGATATTTCAGGGAATAACTTTCCAATGCAAAGGACTTAAAACAGATCACACTTCCACTACCTCAAAGAACTCTTTACCTAGGAAAAGATTTTATGAACAAATCCTCAGTAGCACGGGAACTAGCACAAAGAATCAACAACTGGGATCACATCTTATTGAAAAGTTTCTGCAATGTAAGAGAAACCACCAACAGAGCTAAGAGACAACCTACAATGTGGGAAAAAAATTGTAACAGCTGTTCCTCAGACAAAGGACTACTATCTGGAATATATAAAGAACTTTAAAAAATCAGACCTCCCTAAAGACCCAATTCAAAAATGGGGATCTGAAATGAACGGAAATTTCTCAGACAAAGACGTAAAAGCATCAAATAAACATATGAAAAAAATGTTTGACATCACTGGTCATTCGAGAGATGCAGAAGAAAGCAACACTGAGATTCCACCTGACCCCAGAAAGAATGGCTGCTATCAAGATATCAACCAATAACAAATGTTGGTGGGGTTGTGGGGAAAAAGGAACCCTTCTCCATTGTTGGTGGGAGTGCAGACTGGTGCAACCACTGTGGAAATCATTATGGAGATATCACAAAGAACTAGGACTAGAGGTCCCATTTGACCCAGCTATTTCTCTGCTGGGTATCTTCCCAAAAGAATAAAAAGAATCATACCACAACCATATACACACACCCATGTTTATAGTGGCACAGTTTGTAATAGCTAAAGTGTGGAAACAGCCCAAGTGCCCATCAACTGGAGACTGGATAAAGAAAATGTGGTTTTTAAAAATAAAATGGAGTACTACTCAGCCGTAAAGAATGATGAACTAGAGACATTTATAGCTAAATGGATGCACATTGAGGGCATATTCTTAAGTGAAATAAATAGGACACACATGTGTAAATAACGAATAGTTTCTCTGGTGTGAGAAACTGAAAGTATAAATAAGGATTAAAATGAATAACTGATAATGTGAAATAGGAAGAAAAGGTCCAAAGGGGTAGGGGAAGTGGGAGGGGTAGGGGAAAGGAAAGAAAGGAAAGAAAAAAATATGAGAAAAGGAAAAAATGGAAACAAAGTCTTTGTAAATAAGGAAGGATGGAGGGGGTTAAGGGAGGGCAGGGGAATGGGGAAAAAGTAAGAACCAAGATACATCATGTAAAGGTACAAGTTCCCAATGATAAATGTAAATGTATTTTATACCTAAAATGTACCAATAAAAGAATTTTTTAAAAAAGATCGCTCAAAAAGAAAAAAAAAGAACTCTTTGCCTAATCCTAGCCCCTTCAAAAAAGTTCCATGTTTGGATCTGTGGTGCATTTTGAGTTCTTTTTTATGAAGATGTGTTTTTAGGTCAAGGTTTGTAATTTTCGGCCACTGATGCTGAATTGCTGCAGAACTACATATCTGTTGAAAAGACTATCCTTCCTCCATAAAATTTTCTTACATCTTTGTCCAAAATACTTGTAAATATTTGTGTGAGTCTATTTCTGGATTCTTTTTTCTGTTCCACTGATCTGTGTATATTATATCTCTCTGCAAGCACCACATATTTCTGACTACTGTAGTTATATAGCCTAAATTGTTTTGGTTTGGTTTGGTTTGGTTTGGTTTTTTGAGACAAGAGTCTAGCTATATAGTTCAAGCTATCTTTGAACTCACTATGTAGCCCAGGCTGGCCTCAAATTCAAGATGATCCTCCTGCCTCAACCTCCCAAGTGCTGGGATTACAGGAATGTGCCACCATGCCTGGCTAGGCTAACTTTTTAAATCAGGTAGTATAATTAGCCACTACAGGATTTAAACAGTGACTTCCCTCTTAAATGTCACTGCATTGTGGTGAGAAAACACTACGTAGGGCAAGGGAGACCAGAAAAGAGATGATGATGACAAGAGCACAGACAGTGAATACTGGTCAGATTCTTATTATCTTACAAAACTTAAAACAACCAAATATTCTGGGGAATTGGGTATGGGGTGTGAAAGAAAGAAATGAGTCAAATATGATCCCGAAGTCTCTACACTGAGCAACAATAATTGAAAGGGAGCACCCAGAAGGAAGCTCCCCCACCGCCTTCCGATGCTCCTAGGGCAGAGAAGGTGAGTCGGTCCCAGGACCGAGAAAGAAGCTCCCCCACTGCCATCCCATGCTCCTAGGGCAGAGAAGGTGACCCGGTCCCAGCACCCGGAAGGAAGCTCCCCCACCGCCATCCCAAGCTCCTAGGGCAGAGAAGGTGAGCTGCGCGGGCACCAGAAGCACCGCCACCTTGGAAATGAGAACACACGTAAACAAGCCTCAAAAACAGACTTCCGGATCACCTACAGCAACTCCAAAGGGAAACGAGATGGAACAATCTGATGATACTCAACCACCTGGACTCTCTGAACTGGCAACAAAAGAGGATCTGGGAAAAATGAAATCAGAAATAATTACTCAGATAACAGCAAAGATTGTGCTCATAGTGCAAGACATGATTAATAATCTAGAGAGGACACAGATAAAAAAATAGAGGATCTGAGGAACATGATGGAATCCCAACATAAGAAACAAATGGAATCCATAAAACAGATGCAAATAGATTTCCAGAAGATTAAAAACTCCATCGAAAGTCTGCACGCAGAATGAACCAATGTGAGGATAGAATTTCAGATATAGAAGATAAGATTGCAATTAGTAACCAGGAAAAGAAAAATTTCTTTAAAATTGTAAAGGAACAACGAGAAATCAATCCAGCAGCTGCTAGACGATGCAAAGAAGAATAACATGAGACTGATTGGAGTCAATGAAGAAACAGGAGAGAGTGCAGATGACATAAAAAAAACTGTTCAGAGAAGTGATGGCAGAAAACTTCCCAAGCAGGGCAAAAGAACTTCACATACAGATAAGTGAGGCATAAAGGACTCCAGCTAGCCTTGATCAAAAAAAATCTACACATAGGCATATAATAGTTAAGATTCCAGAAATCCAACAGAAGAACAAAATTCTACAAGCAGTGAGAGAAAAGAAACAACTCATATACAAAGGAAAGTCCATCAGAATCACAGCAATCTTCTCAATGCAAACCCTCAAGGCAAGAAGAGCTCGGAGTGATGTATTTCAAGCCCTAAAGGAAAACAGCCTCCAACCCAGATTGATGTACCCTGCAAAACTATCTTTCAAAATTGATGGAGAAATAAGATACTTTCATGATAAAGAGCACCTCAGGAACTTCATGAATACCAAACTGGCCCTCCAAAAAATTTTAGACAATACCCTAGGAAAAGACAATGAGGATCACAACTCCAGGAAACCCAGCAGAATGAATACATTGGGTGTGACAAATTAAATGCAAAGGGGGAGAATCCAACAAAAAGAAAAAGTCATGACAAGGCTTTTAAAACTTTTGACTTCATCTCCCTAATGAGCGTATAATTCAATCTTGTTATTGTACTGATTAGTATTTTTCTGATTCTAGAGTTGCACACCTTTCCTTGTGCTGTACTGGCTATATTATCATCTTCTTACGTCTACATTTTAATTGGGTTGTCTATTAATGAGCTCTAAGAATTCTTTATATATTCTGCTCATAGGTTATATGTGTTGTAAATATGGTCTGTTTAAGGGACTACTTTTCATTTTAATGATGTCATTTAAAGTTCTAAATTTTGATGGAATCTCATTTATCAATTTTTTTCTTTTATACATCATGTCTTTTGTATCCTAGGTAGTTCTTGCCTACCCTGAATTCATAAACATTTTCCCTTATAATTTCTCCTTAAAGTTTTATACTTTTAGGCTTTTATATTTAGGTTCATAGATCCTTTCAAGTTATTTTCATGTATGGAAATAAGGGGTTGAGGTTAATTTTTTATATACGGATACCAGGTGTTCTAGTGCCATTTGCTGAAATCACTCTCTCTTCCTCGGCTCTTAAATTGAGTTTATATCCTATAAAATGCTAATGTTAAATAATCTTTCAAAACTCAATGGACCATATATGTGTGGTTCTATTTCTAGATTCTCTGTTTTATCCAAATGATCTATGTGTCTTTCCTTACACCAACACTGCCTTGATTACTGTAGCTTTAGAAAAAGTCTTAAAATTAGGTACTAAACATCTTCCAAAACTGTTTGTTTTTTTTTTAAACTCTTCTGGGTCCTTTGTACTCCTACATAACTTTCAAATTTCAATATCCAATTCTTCATTTATAGCAAGTATACATACACCTGAATTTTTATATATACCTTGTGTTTTCTAATCCTGCTAAATTCAAATACAAGTTCTAGGGGCTCCTAGAGATTTCTTAGTATTTCCTCTGTAGATGATCATTTCATCTACATATAAAGATTTTGCTTCTACCTTGCCAATTCTATCCTAATTGTGTCATTTTATTGCCAGACTATTTTGGTGGGGGCTAGGTTTCAAAGTTTACTGGACAGATAAAGAGTAAGCATATCTGCCCTTGTTCCCCACCTTAAGGAGAAAGTATTGTATCTTCTCCATTCATATAAGGCATTCTCACTGGAAGTATGGAATACATGTCTTTAATCTGTTGAGAAGGTTCTGTTCTACTTCTAGTCTCCTGATAGCTTTTACCATGAACAGCTGTGGAATTTAGTCCAATACTCTCTCCAACTAGTGACAGTATCATATGGCTTTTTCCTTTCCTCTGTTAAAATGATGACTTTTGGGGGTGGATCTTCCAATGCTGAACCAACACTGCCATCCCTATAACAAAACCACTTTCTACATAATGCCAGACCTGACTTCTAATAGTTTGTTTTGTTAAACAAATTTCTATCTATGGTCATACCTTTTTCTTCTATTATCTTTACCCAGTTTTAGGATTAGCACAATGTTGATTTCCTAAAATGAGGGGAGAAGTGTTCCTTCTTTTTCCTGCTTTAATTGTTTGATATAATTTATCAGTTAAAATGTATATGAGCCTGCTGTTGTCATATAGGTAGGTTTTCAAGCTAGGAATATACTTTCTTTAATAGGTGCTATTCAAATTTTATATTTCCTCCAGAGTTAGTTTCATTAATTTGTCTTCCAAGGTACTTCTTAGAAGTTGTCAAATTTATTTCAAAAATTTTTTTTGTAATATGCTTTCTATATCCTTTTAAATTCTGTAAAATCTGTGGTAATGTCTCCTACATCTTGATATTGTAATTTTAAAAATGTATAATTGATACTGTGTAATAGGAAAAAAAGGTCTAAAAGAGCAGGGTAAGTGGGAGGGGTAGGGGAAAGGAAAAAAGGGAAAAGAAAAAATAGGAGAAAAGGAAAAAAATGGAAACAAAGTCTTTGCAAATAGGGAAGGGTGGAGGAGGTGAGGGGAGGGCAAGGGAAGGGGAAAAAAATAAGAACCAAGAGACCCATGTAATGGTACAAGATCCCAATGATGAATGTAACTGTATTGTATACCTAAAATGTACCAATAAACTTAATGGGGGAAAAAAAGATAATTGAAAGGGTCATTAAATAAATAAAGTTCCACTAGTACTAAGTGATAAATCTTCTGGATCAGAATTTCCATAAATGTTCACTACCACTAGTATGTGCATTTGTGTGAGAGGTAGGGGATAAGAGAGCAGTAAAACATAAGGCAGCATATGTATTCCTCCACTGGACTGGACTCTTCCACCACTGAAGGATTATCTGCCAAGTAATTACTACTGCCCATCAGGCAGCAATGAGAGGCTGGGCAAGAAGCCTGCCAACCGATGAAGGGACAACAAGCACATGACAAGGAAAGCAGCAGATCCAGGTTCATATAAGTGCTAGAAGAAACGTAAAAGAGAAAGATATGACAGAAAGTTATCCTTCTTGGGCTGGAACTTGAAGCTGTGACGTAGAGAGCAGTGATCAAAGGAACACAGGCTGAAAGGAGAGCAGAATAAAGGTTTTTGAGGCAGAAACAAGCTAGGCTGGTTTGAGAAACAGAAAGAGCAGGGTGGGAGAAGGGGATAGCACTAGCTGAACTGGGCAAGGCAGGCAGGCCCCGGTCACCCAGTGCTTTTTAAACCAGGGCAAAGAGATTGGATTTTACTCTACAGGTAACAGGAAACTATTGAAAGGAATTAAGCAGAGAAATGACCTCTTTCACAAGATGAAGTTTTGCTTTTTTTTTACAAAGTACATTAATGTAATGATGGCATCTATGACTTAAGCTGAGACCTCATAAAGGCCACCACCCATTGGAGGGAACCAATGAAATACCAGGGCTTCCTCCACAGGGCCACTGTGAGAGGAGCTGCAGATGCACGGGACAGATGCCAGGGCATCTGCTCAGTCTAGAGGGAGAAAGATGTCCTGGCAACTCAGGTGGCAGTGTGACATATCAACAGCAGTGGAATTACAGGGAGAGATCGGAACTGAAGACAGGAAGGAGCAGGACCCACTGAAGGAGTCACAGAGCAGAATGAGCCCTCCCCAAGCCAGTTACTTAAGGGGCATTGTTCAAAACAACCTTACCCTCCTCACCCAAGCCTGACATACATGTGAGCAAGCTCTTTCCTAAGCCCCTCGGATGCTGAAGAGCAGGCCCAGGGGAGTGGGTCCTCTGTGCCAAGAACAAACTGGCCCAGGATTCTGGAAATACCACTATGAGAATCAGGAATGGTGGCTTCCTTCACCTTCTAGAAAGCAACACAGTAAAGTGACAACAGATGGAATTAAAGAAGGCACATCTCTTCCTTTTACCTTCCAAGGATTTTGCTGTGCTCCACTGTCCCACTTCCCTTTGTTTTCTCCCTGGTTCCTACAGAGAATTCCCCAACAAGAGGCAAAAACCTCAGAGCAAAAAATTGCACCTCTGTGCCAAGGGGATGGCTTCTTTTAAAACTATGCTGGTTCTCTTCAAAGCTCCTTAGGACTTGTGCCCTGTTGGCAGAATTAGCAATGAAGAACTGGGGCTGTGCTCGTTCTTGGCGGGAGACTTGAACAACTTCCCCAACCCACAGACTCACGGGTGTTCTGAAGATTAAAAGTACAAATGCAAAGAAGGTCTTATGCATAAAAAAGCATGCATCCACTATCTACTACATGCTGAGTGTTAATAAACGTAAGATTCCATGTTCACTAATATACTGTTATTATTAGCTCACTGGGGATTATATGAGAGAAGGGAGAAATCACTGAATGGCATTTTACCTTAACACTTTCTGAAGAAGACAGAGAGAGGGAAAGCAGGCTGGATCTATTTTGTGCCCTGGTTAATTTTGGACACAACTGCACACCAGCTCTGCCAAACAATAGAAGGCACTAGAAGAAACAAGCTGAAAACAGATATCCCCAAGGCTTTCAAATACAATGCCTGAGTTACTGCATTTCAAACAAACTGGAAGCCAGGTAAAGGTGACCTTTCACTGAGCCTGGAGGGTGTTAAAACCATCTTCTGCTTCTTCCTCCTTTCCCTACCTTTCCTCTCCTTCTACCTCCTTACCCAACATTCACTCTGCTTCCAGCGCCTTCCCAGATTAGTGCTGGATGGAATGCCATCATTTTGCCACGGGACTGACAAGAAGCATAATTCTGTAACTTCTATCCATCATCCACAGCGATGTCAGCTCTCCCTAAAGACAGGTCATTTACCAATGGGCTGGACAGGCCAGATTCTATGTACCCAGATGAACTGAGTTTCTCCCATCCAATCTTCAACTCATTCTCCTGCTTCCCATGTTAAAATCTAATAAAAGGCACAAGGAGCTATACACCTAAGTGTATGTTCTCAAGAAAATTAAGTTCAAAGCTTGGGGGGGGGCATATTAAGTAAAAGGGAATGTCTTTGGGCCACTGCCATTTTGATTCTCATTCACTGTGCTGTCATTTCCAGTCACTTTTCTGATGGCTTTGAACTTCTGAACAAGAGAGTGCTGGAAATGATGACTAATGTTTTTCATGGGATAGACAAAGTATTACTTTCTGCAGCTGCACTTTTAAGAGAATGTATATGCTAAGGGTACTAAATTTTCAGTACATTCACTTCCTAACAAACACACATAACCAAATAATTTAAGAGAAGCAAGTTTCTCAGTTACTAAGATAACTAAGACCCAGGGAAACAAACACACTGGTGTGTGAGCCTTTACGTATGATACTGCAACCACAATATTTCAGGGCATGTTGGTAACACACATCAAAATACTGTATTAAGTATACATTCTTTCAGCCAAGAATCCCACTTACAAAGATTTACCATATGGAGGTAATCCCAGGTGGAGAACTAAACAAAACAATATGCAAGAGAGGAGTGGTTACAAGTGTTATGATCCATCTACATAATAAAGCAGCCAGGAAATATATGATCACTGAAATAAAATGGCATCCTCAACACAGAGTTCAGTGGGAAAAGCAGCAGGCTACAAAATAGCATGGAAGGACTCTTTCCATTTATGTAAAATATATCCATGAGCAAGCATCTATGTATACAGAGCTAGCTGGAGAACATTCACCAACCAGTTCATGGTGCCTGCCTCAGGGGAGTGGGATTCTAGAAACCTTTGACTTTTTCCATGTACTTTTCCATATCATCCAATTCCTTACAATGATCATGTATTCTTTTCTTCCACAAAACAACAAAGTTACATGTGTTTTAAAGCTCCAGAAAGGAAATGATTTCTAATCATAGAGCATATTCCTGGAAATCCAAATTTCAGATAAATATTTGTATTTTGACTTGTTTCTTTTCATAAAGGTGAACACCATAATTTCTGAGATATGTTTTCTGAATAAACATGGGCCTATCACAAAAATTAATTAAAACAATTCACAAGAAATAAATTTTTTTTCTGGTGCTGGAGATTGAATCTAAGACCTTGCACATGCTAAGCGAGTACCATATTCTGAGCACCACTGAGCTACTTCATCACCCCTAAGACAACTTTTTAATCAAAACATGTATAGTCATGCAAGTGCCTTCTCTTTATATACTTTTCCATGTGTTTTCACCCACATATCACTTCTCCCAGTGTTCACAGACCTGAGGTAGATGTGAATGACAGAACAGTCATTATTTTACAATGAAGGAACTGATTTAGAGAATACCTGCCTAACACTAAGGCCAGAGCTAGTTTTCCTGACCTGTTTTCCTTTCTTTATATTTAATTTCATCCACTTTAAAGAAAAACAAAAAAGCAAAAGTCAAGGTGGGGTTTTTTTGGTGTTGTTTTGTTTCCCCTATTTCAAAACAAAGTAGCTTCCAAGAACCTGTTCAAAAAAGTATCAACTGGTCACCAAAAAAGAAAAAGTAGAAATATATAAGGTGGCCTTGTGAGATGCCTAATTACCCAAGATGCCTAAGTTACTGTTATCAGTGATCCTTTACATTTCCCTCCTTGGATTTCATATTTTCTAAGTTATTTTTACAAAATATATATATATATATATATATATATATAAAAAATAATAACTAATGTTCCCTTCTGCATTAATCAAAGGCATATTTATGTAGTAGCAATGGCGGCTTTTAGTAGCATGAGAATAAAATCAAACTTCTTGCAAAAAGTAAAGGCATTTAGTATTTTAGCCCTAAAAATGGAAATCCTATCAATGGTAAAGTTATGTGTTTCTCAGAATTAAAGAAACAAAGCCTAAATACTCATACTCTCTGCCTCGATCTCTGGGAGACAATGGTCCCCCAGGCTCAGAACCCTTAGTCCACACAACTTAGGAAGCCATACTCCATGAAAAATAACAAAAAGTAAATTTCCTACAACAAAACCTCTGTAAGCATCCAAAAGCCAAAGTGAATAAGGAACCAATAGCTTCTGTGGAGCAGAAGGCTGTCAATGAATATTTAAGACTCAGCCTCAGTAGTCTCTCAGAATCCCCAAACCACTAAAAATATTCTAAAGAAACAAATTCCATCTTTAAAATAAAGAAGGGGTCATAACTTGCACAAATTTTCAGAGAAAATTTCTACTTCACATGTTAAACACCGACTGATTTTAAATGAAAGTGATAACTAAATAACTGCAATAACATCATACAATGTTATTTCCACACCTCTACTGAAAACTGAATAAATGCTGCTGCCCAAATTACAGAAGGGGAAATGCAAACCGCCCTTCCATCCTAATGGCCTAAGTCTTCATTTCAAATAATTGTCCCTCAAACTCCTATAATCATTAACCCAGCTAAATATATAACCAGACATGACAGCCCTCAATTTCACAAAAGCACTCCAGAAAACTAGAAGTTAGGACTAAAACAAAAAACCTAGCTCAAAATATGTAGGCAAGGACATAATCTTCTTGGCAGGCTTCAGGAAGTAGCCAAACACCTGCTGATATTTAGACTGCCCTTACTAATAAGTCCGCCCTCCCTCTTAGATTTCCAACCCTCCTCTTGAACAAGAGAACATAGCTTATTTCAGAAGGATAGAGCTCACATTGCATAACACCTAAACTGCAATCTCTTCTCTTGACCAGAAAGATCATTTTTATAATACTTTCCTGTTTCAATACCACCCATCAGATTTTTACCTTTATCTAAAAATGCATGTTAAATATTCAGCTACATATGGTGTTGCAGAAAGAAAACCACAGCTCAACCTAGACCCCTACTGCAATTAAAGTTTACAAATGTATAAAAGCACCTGCCATCAGGCTACGTATTTAACATGCACTAATCTGTTTAATTCTTATGATAACTACATGAAGTGGGCACAGAGAAGGTGCAGATAATACTCAGCCACACCTGTCCCTATGGGTAGGTAAAGTCAGAGAAAATGGAGACACAGTTCATTTTAGAGGTAGGAAGGACCAAAAAAAATGGGGTTTTTTTCCATATTTAAATAAATTAGGGAGCCGGGGATTTAGCTTATTGGTTCTGCCGCCAGCCTCACAAGCAAAAGGTCCAGAGTTCGATCCCCGGTACCAATAAATAAATCAATTAATTAATAAGGGAAAGATAAAATATTGTTTAGCTAACATGCTTCATGAAATTTCTGGAGCCTTTAAAAGGAAAGAAAAAAGGGCAGGGCAAAGGGGTAAGAGAACCAGACATTCTGAACTCATTTCTCTCATTTAAAGGTAGGTAAAAGATAAACAGGGTTGAACTAATAAATAATGGAAACCAGAAGACTTTAGGAAGAAGGAAAACTATGTAGCAGAATGTCCTACTAAAGGTCTAAGTAGAAGACACACCCAAGTGAGCACAAGAAGCCACCTGCAGGGAACCCCGGAACACTGGTATACTTAGAGACCGGCCCAAAGGCCAAGGCCATGCTGGGAGGTAGGGAGCCAGTGACTAAGACACTGCAAGAAGCAAGAAATGGTCACAGGAAGTAAAAGTAAATAATTAAAATGGCAAATGGAAAAAACATGTCAACCAAAGGCAGGATGTGCAGAGAAGGAAAAGTCCTATTCTAAGTTCCAAGCCCCTAGAGCACGTTGGCAGAGTGAGTGCAGAAATGAGAAAAGTTCTGATGCCTTAAGACCCCTCCAAATCCTTAGTCAACAAGACCAAAACCAGACTGGTTATGTTTCTCCCAAACTCAAGACTCCTCACACTACTCCATGTGGCTGTCTAATTTCCAATGATCATCCCTCTTTCTCTTCATGTGATTTGAGATACATTCTTCCCAAACCACTTTGATAGGGTCCTGAAAAGTTTGTGAAGGAAAGAATAAAAGAATGTTTTTCGCTAATGTACCCAATTGAAGAGATTGTTATCCCTTCCAGTTTTGCTCAGATAAGTTTTGTGCAACCTCCTCTTTCTCAACTCGTATGAATAAAATGTATAAGTAAATGGTTTTGAGCAAATTTATTATTTTTATTATTACTAATAATCTTTCCTTCCTTATGTATTATCTCCTGAAAAATATACCCTTAAAATTTGTGCACAATGTTTTAGAGCTGTGATTCTCAACTAGGAGCAACTGTGTGCCACATGGGGCATCTGGCAATGTCTGGAGACTGGGGAAAGGGTGTTGGGACACCTAGTAGGTACAGGCCAGGGAGGCTGCTCAGAGTAGTGCAATGTCCAGGGCAGACCCATAACAAGGAATTATCTGGCTCAAAATGTCAATAGTGCCAAGATCCAGAAGGTACAAGGTAAGTTAGAATGGTTTGAGGTGGAGGACTCTTCATAATATAAAATATCTCAATACTCTTTCACAAATGCTACCCTCTTTAATAGACACAGAATCGAAGTGCACACTATGTCTTACAATTTCATAATTATATATTCCATAGGGGAGAGGGTGAAGAGATAATTGTACATGAAGACTCAGAGTTACATGGACCCCCGATGTCATCACATGGGACTGATAGTTTGAGAAACTGATGGTAAATATGTCCTGTAGCTCAGAAGCAGAGTGGGCAGCTCTGATTTCACATTGTAAGCCAGTCTTTTTTTTTTTTTTGGTACTGGGGATCGAACTCGGTGCCTTGTGCTTGCGAGGCAGGCGCCGGAACCACTGGGCTAAATCCCTGGCCCTTGTAAGCCACTCTTAATCGAATCAGAACACTATTTTATCTTCTGGCACTCTGCCAAATGACAACTGAAAAGTAAAATGTCTTACCAAGAAACAATTCCAATCTTAAAAAAAAAAAACTTTTCTGGTTTTGTCCTAACTTTAGCATTCTCTGCAAAACAAAACTCCCTTGATGTAAACTGCAATCCAGCTAAGATCAGGCCTCTATTTTTCTACATCCCTCCCTTAAAACAAATTAAAAAAAACCCACTGTGGATTATTCCCATCACTGTTCATTGTCATTTATGGGGGGTGAGGAGTGGGAAAGTGTTATGATTCAAAAACTCCCCCAAAGCCACGAATTACATCCAGAAGCAGTAAAGCAAGAAACGCCCCTTAGGCTGTGGAGCAGAAATTAAAATTTAATGCTAAGGATCTTAGCAAAGGAATATCATCCTTGCCAGAGTTATTGTACAACTCCCAATGTTGCTCAAGGATCAACTCCTACTGGCAGACTTCACTCTGCTGCTTGTCCTTTTCTCTTGTATTCCTCAAGGCACACACCACTGAGTGCTGACCCTCGCTGCCAAATCACCACTGGATGAAGTTATCACTGAGTCCCCGCTGGGTGTTGGCGTGTAGGGGAGGGTGGGCTCCTGGATGTCAGAGAGCAGTCTGAGACTGCCCCCATCCTAACTGCGACCCTAGAGCCCCTTCTAGCTTGATCCTACAATTCTCGGGCTCTCCACCCGGCTGATATTAGAAGTCCACTCCACAAATAACACTGGGGGGTCGACCTCAGTCCCAGATGAAGATCAGCCTATTCAAACTCGGATATAAAAGGGACTTTTAAATATCCTAACGTAACTGCACTCTCTTCTAGAAAGTGTATAGTAGACAGCGTTCTGGAATTCTCCAGCACAGGGTCTCAGGAGCCAGTTCCGGAGCAGACAGAGGTGTGCAGGCATGGGCTGCGCTCCCAGGTGTGCACACACAAATGCGCACACTTAAGGCGCAGATCCAAGTGTGCAGACTCGGGGCGCAGACTGGGCCACAGCGCCCCAAGAGACAGATCAGAGCAGGGAACCGCCAAACCCGGGCCACGCTCCCTGCCGAGGTCGCCCTCCCCAACTCACCTCTTCCAGAAAGCTGGTCAAATCGTACACTTTGTAGTGCAGAATCACCCAAGTGCTTTTGTTATTTTTGTGCTTCTGAATCTCTTCCAAGGTGTAGTACTTTACAGTCTGGTCCTCCTGCGCGGCCATCTCGGTAAGCAACGAACCACCCTAGGCCCAGAACACACAGCCGCGCTGGGTGCAGCACAGCCCGTGTCTCAGCCACCTCCAGTCGGGACATTCCCTGTGAGTCCTGGCCTGGTGCCCGTCGCTGGAAGGGTGCGCAAGGGAGGGGCCGGGCAAGGCACAGCCTCTGAGGATTGGTCGACTCCCTCCCCCAGTCCAAGCGCGCCCCCGCCCAGTGTGCGGTAGTTGATTGGCTGTGGGAGGTGCATTTCACAATCACCCGCTGCTAGGGAGCGGAAGGCTGGGCAAGGCAGGACTTCCTTGAGACTGTGTAGTAAGCAGCGGAGAGGTTGCGGTGCTGGTGAAAGCTCTGGCAGTGGGCTGAGGAAAGGCGCTGGGAGCCTTGACCTGCGGAGTGAGGTGGACAAGTAGCGATGGGGCCCTTGTAGGCTCCATCCTTAGTGAGGTCAGCAATCCCTAGGAGTGTTGTTTCCTAATTAAATCAGATCAACTGTAGGGTCCTACGTTGTTTACCTGGTGGAGTGACCCATACCTTCATTCCTGAAGGTTCTGGACATTTGTCACTCTGCCCGAATCAAGTTGTTCTTGTTTCCCATTGACATTTATAATGGGGCATAGTAGTAATAGGAGGCTCCCTAAGGGTCTCTTGCACTCCAAATATATTTCTCCTTCCCTTCATTGTACAATCCCCCTCGACCCCCTCCATGGCTCTATCACCACTGCCAATATCGTAACTCCTTTTCAGCTTGTTTACTCAGAGGATGAGGAGCCCAAAATGACCACAGGGAATACTTAGCTTCCAGTTCAATGGAATCATTGTTTTGCTTCCTGATACAAGCTTCCTTGTTCTGGAATTAAGACTTTTGGCCAGCAGAGCATAACATGGCAACAAGAGGCAAACATTCTGCTAGTGGGTCACTACGGGTAATGGTGAGTTGTAACGTTCCCATTTCCACTCCTTGATTCCTGGACCTATGAATCCTGGCTATGGGAGAAGTAGTACCATATACTGGATGCTAATTCAAAGCCTTCTGGAGAACATAACTCTGGCACTGCAGTGTATTGTCATCCAGATGGCCCTGAAAGTTCATGTTAAAGAGGCCTTCCCACCTTTCTCTCAATCCAACTGCTTCTGGATGGTGAGGAACATGGTAAGGCCAGTGAATTTCATGAGAATGAGCCCATTGCCTCTTTTCTGTGGCCATGAAATGTGTTCCTTGGTCAGAAGCAATGCTGTGTAGAATATCCATGACAGTGCTTGAGGCATTCTGTAAGTCCACAGATGGAAGTTTTAGCAGCAATTTTATGTGCAGGGAAGGCAAATTCATATCCAGTTTCTGTGCCAGCAAAGACAAAAGAGCTGTCCTTTCCATGATGGAAGCAGTCCGATACAAGCTACTTGCTACTGGATCATAGGCTGATCATCGCAGAAAATGATGCTCTATCAGGACTCACTGTTTTTCTCTGTTGCTGGAAGACCAGGCATTCAGCAGTAGCTACAGCCAGGTCAGCCTTGGCAAGTTGAATCCATGTTGCTGAGACCACACATAACCTCCAACCCTGCCACAATAGCCATTCTGTTTATGAGCCTATTGGGCAATTACAGGAGTGGTTCAGACAAAAGACTGACTGCTATCCACAGAACAAGTCATACTACCCTCTTGATCATTAAAGTCCTCTCTGCTGAGGTCACCTGTTGGTTAGCATTTACATGAGACACAAATATCTTTACACCCTTTGCCCATTTGGAGAGGTTTATCCACAAACCTCTTCCCCAAATATCTTTGTCACCAATTTTCTAGTCATGATCCTTCCAAGTTCCTGACTATCCAGCAAGACCACTGGCTACAGCTTGTGAATCAGTATAGAGTCATACAACTGGCCATTTTCTTTTCCAAGCAAGATGCACGACCAGATACACTGCCCAGAGTTCTGCCCACTGTGAAGATTTCCTTTCACCACTGCCTTTCAGGAATGTCCTGGAAAGGGGCTGGACTAGTGCAGCTCTCCACTTTCAGGTGGTGCCTGCATGATGTGCAGAACCATCTGTAAACCAGATCCTAGTGCTCTCTTCCTCTGTCAACTAATCATATAGTACATCCATGAAACCATAGGCATGTGCTGCAGGACAGAAGGCAGTGTAGCAAAAGTAGGCATGGGCACTTGGGCAACTTTTTCATGTAACTTGTGCTTTCCAGATCTGCTCAGGCCCAATCACATATATACTTCTAACATTTAATAATGGATCATTGCTATGCACAATCAACTTTATGATTTGGTGGGTCAGGTGGCACCCAGTTCATGATGGACAGCACAGATTGCAAGGTAAACTGGTGTCCTATCATCAAGCTTTCAATTACCACTAAGGTCTTGTAGCAGGCAGGAGCTGCTTGCCAAAGGGAGAAGAATTGTCTGCATATGATGGCAGAGCCTTGCTCCAAAAGCCTAAGAGCATCTGCTGTGATTCAACCACCATAGGCTCCAAACAGCATCCCTATCTGCCAGTAGCACCTCAAGTACCATTGAGCCTGCTGGTTCATCCCCCAGAGGGAGTGGATCCTGCAAAGCAACCTGGAACAGGTAAAGCCTTCTCTTATTCTGGGTCCCCATTGAAAACTAGCAGCCTTTCAACCCATTCAGAAAATGGGCCAAAGTAATTCACCTATGTGAAGAATGTGTTACCTATAAAATCCAAATAAATAGACTAGGTGTTGTGCCTCTTTTCTTGGTTGTGGGAGGAGCCAGATGCAGTAACTTATCCTTTACCTTAGAAGGGATATCTCTTCTTTCCCCATACCACTGGACTCCTAGAAATTTCACTGAGATAGAGGAACCTTGAACTTCAGTTGGATTTGTTTCCCATCCTCTGGCAAACAAATGCTTTACCAGTAAGTCCAGAGTGGTTTCTATTTCCTGCTCACTTGGTCCACTCAGCATAATACCATCAATATAATGGACCAGTGTAATACACTGTGAAAGAGAAAGATCTTCAAGGTCCACGCAAACTAAGTTGTGACACAAAGCTGGAGAAATAACATACTCTTGAGGTATGATAGTGGTGTATGCTGGCTTTGCCAGCTGAAAGCAAATTGCTTCTGGTGGGCCTTATGGATAGGTACGGAAAAAAAGTCATTTGCTAAATTAATAGCTGCACACCAGGTATTGGAAGATGTGTTAATCTACTCAAGTAAAGAGACCACATCTGGTACAGCAGCTGCAATTGGAGTCACGACTTGATTAAGCTTATGGTAGTCCATCATATTCTCAAGATCTGTCCCTCTTCTGCACAGGCCAAATAAGAGTTAAATGAGATATAGTGGGAACCACCACTTCTGTAACTTTCAAGTCTTTGATGGTGGTACTAATCTCTGTATTTCCTCAAGGGATGCAATATTGCTTTTGATTTAATGTTTTCCTTGGTAGAGGCAACTCTAATGATTTCCACTTGGCCTTTCCTATTATAATAACCCTCACACCACAGGTTAGGGGGTCAATGTATAGATACCCCAGATGCCATATCTACCTCAATTATGCATTTTGGAATTGGGGAAATGACTACAGGATGGATTCAGGGACCTGCTGGACCAACTGTGACTTGGACTGTCTAAAACTCCATTGATCACCTGACTTCCATAGGTTCCTACTTTTACTGGAAGGCCACAATGATGTTTTGGATCTCACTGAATCAGCATTAGTTAGAAACCAGTGTTTAGTAGTTCCCAAATTTTGATCATTTCCCTTTCCCCAGTGTACACTTATCCTTCTGGGAAAGAATGGAAGAAAGATTAACAGTATAACATCTTGATAGTGCCCCAGAGTTTTTTGTAAAGGAAGCACAGCCTCCTCTTTATTCAAGAGATCCTGGGCCTGTAGACTGGCTCAAATCTGTGAATTGGTTGAGGGGCCATGATTTTCTGTTACCACAGTTTGAGACAGATTTCTGTTCATTTGTTCTAAAATTTCCCTGCTTATATAAATCCAGTAAAAATTTAGTAGGCTTCCTGTCTATTTCACTTTTGGGACCACCATGAATAATTAGCTAACACCATAGGTCTGTTTACATGTCTCAAACCATTCTGATCATTGCTTTGCTTCTGTTATCCATTATGGTTAAGTGCACCTTGTCTTTGGTAGTTGAACACTGTCACTTGACATCTGTTACTCCAGTATCCAATTAAACCCAATGCCTTTAAGTTTCTCAATTGAATGACTGTAGTCCCTGCTGTAAGAGCTGGCATACAAAGAAGAGCAATGATAGGGCTCTTCAAGAGTGCTAATATTTCTCTCACAATTCTGTTTCTTAAGATAATTGTGAAAGTCACACTTTCTGTATCTTCCCAGTGTGGAGAATTAGGTTTAACCTGGCAAATCCACTCTACTATTTCTATTTCTTTGAGCCTTTGGCTCCTCTCATTAATAGTAAACCAAGGAATATCAGACATCACTAGTTCATTTACAGTGAGCCATCTTTTGATGTATACTTCAAACAACCAGTCAATAATCTATTAACACCTTTTTTAAAACTCCACAAGCTGCAACACTAAATTCAGAATCTCTGCTTAATGTGACCCTATTAAGAAACTCACCCTGAGCCAGGTTTATGTTTCTTCCACCATTATCCCACACCCTTAAAATCTATTCCCATACTTGTTCCCCAGACCTCTGCTTGTTTTGTTTGTTTTTGGTTTTTTGAGACAGGGTCTCACTATGTAGTTCAGACTAGCCTTGAACTCACTATGTAGCCCAGGCTGACCATGAACTCACAGCAATCTTCCTGCCTCAGCCTCCCAAGTGCTGGGATTACAGGCATGCACCGCCCCCCCCCAGCCCCAGACCTCTACTTGTAAGAATTAGAAAATTTATGATGTTCTTTGGAAATATAGTTGACCTCCTCATGGGTCATTCTGTGTACCACACCCTCGGGAGACCTCTGAGATTTGAGCCTGGTTATAGGCTGAGAGGCAAAAGTGGATGGTGAGGGTAAATCTTGAGGAGTGTCAGCACTGTCATGCTTTGTAACTGCACCAGAGATGGTCTTTACCAGTTCCTTAGGCAACACAGGACTGGTTTCCTCAGGTATAGGAAGAAAGGCTAACGCCACAAAGGGTAAGGGTGGGGTGGGCATGCCTCTGCCACTGAGGGTGAGGAAATCTCTAGAAAAATAATGTCATCAGGATTTAGGTTGTTCTCAGAGTGTCAAGGTTCCTCCCAAATGTCTCCATCCCAATTCACAGGATCCCATTCTTTTCTAATCAGAAGAGGAGATTCTTTTGCAGGACATATTTAGAAACCTTTAGATCCTTTATGAATGTCTGGAGCTAGGAATATGAATCTTTGAACTCCATATTTTCCTTTATTAATTTATCTTCACATATAAAAGACTTTAAATTGTTTATCCATGTCTGGAGCTCATGATTTTCCTATACTTGTTTGTATAGAGATACTAAGAGCAAGAATCCAGCAAGAATCCCACTCTTCCAAATATATGCAAAAGACCAGCCAGGGATGTAGCTCAGGGGCGCTGTGCCTGCCTGGCAAGTGCAAGATCCTGAGTTCAATCCCCAGTACCAAAAACAAACAAACCCAAAACCAAATATATGCAAAAGTATTGTATATACAGTCACTAAATGTCTTGCATGTCTTAAGTGGTTAATTAGGATAATCAAATCCATCTATGTTGTGTATTACTTTAAACAGTTCAAACCAAAGGCTATCAGTACTTTCCACATTATCAAAAGGAGAAATCATGGCAGCTTCAGGTCTCATTAAATTAGATAGCCAACTCCAATATGATTGTATAAAAGATTTACAATGACTACTTGTGGAATGAAGGGTAGAAGATGCAAAATGGCCATCAACATGCTGGACAGCCACAGGGTCCAGTCAGATGTCCAAGGCCTAGAGCTCACTGCAGAGTACAGTGCAAGCCTGTATTGGAAAGTCAAAGAGTCTGCATTGAAAGACTGAAGACTGTGCTGGAAGTCTGAAAGAACAGGAGATGAATGTCCAAAGGCACTCATGACTAAGGGACCTCCAAAGGAGCAAAGGGAACACTTCCTTCTGTCCTTTTTTATTCTGTCCATGCTATAAGCCTATTGGTTGGTGGCACCCACATCAAGGGTGGGTCTTCCCTCCTCAATTTGTGGCTTACATGTCAATCACCCACAGACATACCCAGAGCTTTACTAACCTTTACTAGGGGTTTCTTTTAAGTAAAATTGACATGTCACAATTAATAATCACAATGAACTTTTGAGATTGGCTTTTTTAATACCCTTGAGATCCATACAAGTTGCTGTGTATATCAATAGTCATTCCTTTTGATTACTGAGTATTATTATTGCATGGTATGTATGTTCTATGGTATCATTGTTTTAACCATTCACTTGTTGAGGAACATTTCCATTGTTTTCAGTTTTTGGTTACTACAGTGTTGCTATGAACAATCATATACAGCTTTATGTGAATATAAGTTTTTTAATACAATAAATGCCAAGAATATGGCTGTTCAGAAATATAACTAAGTATATGTTTAAATTTAGAAACTTCCAAACAATCTTCCACAAGGCCTATGACATTTTACATGCCTGTCAACAATGCATGAGAGATCCCATTTCTCCATATCCTCACCAAGATTAGGTATTGTCATCCTTTTATATTAATTTTGTTGTTGTTGCTTTGGTCTTGCTATGTAGTTCTGGTGGGCCTTGAACTCACTATGTAGCCCAGGCTGTGTTCAAACTTGCAGCAGTCCTCCTGCCTCAGCGCCTGAGTGCGGGGATTATAGGTGTGACCACCATACCCAGCATTACATGTTCTAATATTGTACAGAGTTGTGGTCCTAATTTGGAACATTTTTACATATGGGTAGTAAATTTTAGGAATGTCATTAAGAGATCTATGAAGGTGATATAAAAGCTAGTGGAAGATAAGGGTTACTTTCAAGAGTTTGTTACCCAGTTACTAATCTCTAATGACCAAGGCTATTTTCCAACCTTGTCATGGGAAACACATGCCTTTCCAAAAAAAAAAACATTCTAGCCTGTCGCAAGTAGGAACAACAGGCTTTATTACTCTTTCTTTCTAAAGTCACCATTTCTCAAATGATTTTAGCTTGAAATAAGCAATGTGCCCATTCAGCATATTTTGGGATGCTATACCCCTAACTCCTATACTATCCTTCATCCACTAAATTGCTTTTTATCTTTATCAAATATTAGTTCATTGTACTTGTATTGAGCTAATTCTGAATTCTATGTATTATTTCATTGATCAATGTAACTATCCTTCCACTAATACCATACAATTTTTTTTGGTACAGGGGATCGAACTTGGGACCTTGTGCTTTTGAGGCAGGTGGCAGAATCACTGAGCTAAATCCCAGGCCCCATACAGTTTGAATCAGTGTAACTATGTATTAAGTCCTGAAATCAGCAGTGATTTCTTCTGCTTTTATTTTTTTTCCCTCAGAATTGTTTTAGCTATTCTAGTGTCTCTGCCTTTATGTGTAAATTTTAGAATAATCTTGTCCATCAATATATTGTTGAGATTTTGACAGGAATTTCATTAAACCTGTATATCAATTTGGGGAGAATTGTAATCTTTACTATGTTGACTTTTCTAATCCATGAACACAGAATATTTATTTACTTTTTCAACATATTTTAGTTTCAGCACAGAAGTCCTATGCATAGTTTTTGAGTACACACCTAAATATTCTTTTTTCAAAAGTGATTTATATGGTATTGTACTTTTTTATTTGTTCCCACAAGTTCAATGCAAATATATAGATATACAACTTTCTTGTGTCCTGAAACTGCTGAGCTCAGTTTTTTATAGATTTTTTGGAATTTTCTCTGTAGACCATTGTATCACCTGCAAATGATATATGCTTTTTAAAAAAACTTTTTTATTGGTATATGTTTGTGACACATAAAATTTACATTCATTTTGAGGAAGTGATATATATATATATTTATTTATATCTCATATTGTGATTACTTTTGGTGCCCTTTCTTTACCACCCTCCCCTCCCCATTTAAGCCTTTAATTTCCTTCCTTTTTTTTTTCTTTCTTTTTCTTTGTCTTAACATGTTGGTTAGAACATCCAATACTATATTGAATGGCAGTAGTAAGGGTGTACATGATTGTCTTGTTATCAGTCTTGGGAAGAAAGCATTCAGGTTTTCACCATTAAATACAAATATGATGCTAGTTACATGTCTTTCCAAATGCTTTTAATCAAGTTGTATCAAAATGAGACAAATGAATTGCATGAAGATGAGAAACTTCTCCACTGTGTTAGTCAACTTTTTGTTGCTGGAACAAAATGCTCAACTCCTGTAACTTGGAGAAGTTTATTTTGACTCACAGTTTCAGCAGATTCAGCCCATAGCAGAAACAGCACAGCTGAACAGCATTTTAGAGGAAAGCTCCTCACCACATGGTAGACAGAAAGCAGAGGGAGAAGAGAGGAGCTGGGGATAAGAGTGTATTTTACCAAGCCTTATCAGTGACTCACACCTTCTGACAAGGCCCCACCTCTAAATGGGACACTTTTGTGGAACATTTTCAAAAATTTAAACCATAACATTCTGCCCCTAGCCTCTAAAATATTCATTTGGGAGGCTGAGACAGGAGGACAGTCTCTTCTAGGCCAACCTGGGCTACATAGTGAGACCCTGCCTAAAAAAATTAAAAACAACAATAACAAAAAACCACTTTAGGGCCAGCAAACCTAATCATGGTTTTGTGACTTATCAGGTTCATGACAATGAGATAATAACTATTCTAAGCTACTTCCTTATAAAATGCTTAGCACAGGGTATGGCACATAGAAAGTAATCAATACATTTTAGCTAACGCTATCATTATTACTCAACAAGATTTCCTAATAAAACAAGATTTCCTCTAAAACACAGGGATGAGGAGGCATCTATTTGGCAAGTACTCCACTATAAAGTAAATCTAGCCAAATTTAGAGGTAAACAAATCTTAAAGTAGAGAAACACAAATATTTACAAATTCTCCTGACTTCCCCTAGAGCAAAGAAATTTTTATGAACATTTCTTTTTTGTGTGTGTGTGGTACCAAGTGACTCTTGTCAGTCTCAAGAGCCCAGAATAGAAGTTTGCACTTCCTTATATACCTCTTTTACATCTATGAAGCTTAATTCCATTCGAGTTTCCCTGGGAATACAGCAAGCAGGATTTACACAAAGTAGAGCAGCAGACGTGGGGAGAACAAAGAGTTCTGGCAGGACTTTCTGAGTCCATTAGGCTCCTTTGGTGACAGATTAAAGAGGTTGTCATGACTACTCAGGTACATTCTACAAAGAGCATAGTTACCTAGTTAACCTATAGTTTCCTAATAACACAGTTCTTAGGAAAAACTCATAGTTGCCCAATTCTATATGGATGGCTGGTCTCCTCTCTTAACGTCAGACAATAAGTTAATTATGTAGAGGGCATTGTATTGTACTAATTATTTGTAGTCACATCTACAAATATTTTTGTAGGTCAATCATGAAGTAGGAATAGTTCAGTAAGCTTAGTAAATGATTACAGAATATACTTAAAATGGTAAATTTATTTTTTTAATCCTTTGCTGTCTACAGCACAAGTAAATGGAACAAGAGTAAAGTGATATAGATTTTTTTAAAGTACAAATGACCTATTCAATTTTGTAGTGTTCATGGATCTAAACTTCATCTTGGCCAAAAGGCCAAGAAGCAATGAATTTATGCTTCTAGACAGCCATATAAAATACAGCTGATGGTGTCGCCATCATCAGGTCACCCAAGTCAGAAGCTTGGGAATCACTCAGGTCATCCTCAGAATCAAATCCATCACCAACAGATTCTATCTGCTAAACATCTCTCTAATCAGTGGTCTTCTCTTTATTTCTACTGATTGCTCCAGATTTGCCTCTGTGATTATTTTCCCATGCTGCTTTTGAAACTCAACTCCGGTCTTGAACTCCTCAGATCCACCCTCCATAGAGGATTGGGCCCCAAATTAAAATCTGATAATATTACTACTTGCTTATAACCTTCCAATGCCTCCCTAAAACCAAAGTTCACATTCCTTACTGCACCGTGCAAGATCAAAATCTGGTATCTACATTTCTCTGTCTTCAGCCTCTTTTCCACCTAAGATAGTGAATAACTTTCAGTTCTTCGTACAGCACATTTTCCTTTCCTTACTCTTTTTTGCCAAAATAGAGACGTGCTATACAGTAGGACAGGCCCTTGCCTTGGCTCCATTTTTTGCCCCCATAGAATGTTTTGTTTTGGAAATGTAAGCTTGTGCTGCCAGGCTCCTGCCCAATGTATCAGAATGGTTTGTGGCTGTTTGAACTGTGTGACCTTTCCGGAATGTTCTGTTGAATTCTGTCCCCTCGCATGAAGGTCCTGTTAAACTCTCCCCCCTCTCAGGAATGTTCTGTAATTGCTCAATTTGTGCTCTGGGCAGAGCTCCCGCCCAATGTATCAAAATGGTTTGTGACTGTTTGAACTGGGTGACCTTTCAGGAATGTTCTGTTAAACTCTGCTCCCTCACAGGAAGGTTAAACTCCGCCCCCTCAGGGATGTTCTGTAACTCCGCCCCTCTGTTTCAGGGATGTTCTGTAACTCCGCCCCCTTACTTAAGTGAGCATTCGCACTTACCCGGTAGGTCCCTATGTAAGGAGGCTCTCATTTCCCGTAGAGCTCTCAGGCGCCTCTGAGCCCACACGGGGCTCACTGGTGTAATAAAGGTTTATTTTTCCACCTCTTCAACTGACCATCAGATTCTCAAGTCTTCAAATTAGGAGAGCTATGTTCCAGAGCTGCCACACTGAGCTGTAAAGCTCAGCTGTGCCTCGAAGCTGGAGATGTGGCACTTGGCTGCAACATTGAGTTGTAACACTCAGCTGTGCCTCTGAGCTGTGGCACTTAGCTGTGACATTGAGCTATAACACTTGGCTATATCACTGAGCTGCTCTGCTCTGCCGAAACACTACAGCACATTTTCCTTTCCTTACCCTTTTTGCCAAAGTGCTCTCCTTATCGCTTTTCTTCCCCTGCTTTTGCCCTGGCTGAAGGCTCAGAATGTGTTATGATTCAGCCTAGGAGTTACCTCCTAGACAAGGCACATGATGACCACAGCCTTCCCTCCTATTAGTGGTCTTCTAAGTTCTCCCTTGATTCTTTTGTTATATTCTTATCACAAATATTTGCTACATTTGTGTCTACATGGCTGTCTTTCTCATTGGGCCCTGGTTTCCCAGTGCAGACATACTTACGTTGGATCCCCAGCAGTGGGCACAGTGCCTGGTGCACAGCAGATGCTCAATTTCTTTTTTAATAAAAGTATAAGTGTGCTATAGAGGATAGACTTCATACACTTAGAAAATAATTATTATACTATAATATACTGAGAAATGTAGATTAATTCATTTATCTGTCACTAGTAAAAGTACTAGCCATGGTTTTACATTTTTTTCCAGGCCTTCTACTAAGAAAAAACATTTATTTATTTTCCATTCTAGAAAACAGGTGGAAAAGAAGGCTAAATGCAGCAGGGGTATGAAAATACAGAATCTGCCAAAAATATACAATCCAGGAAAAGAAGAATTTGTATAAATATTTTAATACTAAATTTATTGAGACATTATGAAAATCCTAATGTGGACAGAGCAGTCAGTTTAACTGGAGTCAATGTCTACTGTATATTAAAATATTTTTACAAGTTTTTCTTTTCCTGGAGTATGTATACAAATTTTGAAAGTTTAAAATGCACAAGCATACTATAACTTAGGGTGAGTTCAAGGTCTTCCATCCACCCAGAAAAGTGCAAAAGTTAGTAAAATGAACCGATCATCTCGTGAGTGTGTATGACAGTATTTCCAAACATTTCATATGCATTATCTCATTTACTCCTAACAAGAAGGTTCTGACCTATTGACTTCTGTATTACTCCCATGTAGCATACGGTCATCACACAGTAGCATAGAGAAGTAAAATATCACCTCCAAGGACACATAGTAAATATGATTAGTATCTGAACCATCAGAGACTGTAATACTTCTTCCCCATGGGTATGGCATTAACTACAATTGACACTAATGGTCTTTAACTTATATAAAGCATTGATATAAGTATTTAATACATAATTTCTTTTTATATGAAAGGACATGTTAACACCTTAATAGGTACTATTATAGTACCTGTTTATAAAGTACTGAAACGGAAGTGCACAACAAATAAGCATCCTACCTAATATCAATGTGTTAGCTTTTGCATCACTGTATCAAATACTTCAGAAAATCAATTTATAAAGAAAAAAGGTTTATCTCATTCTTTCTTAGTATAACTTCTGAGTCCTGGAAGGTATGATATTGAAAAGTAGCAAATCACTTATTTAATAAAAATGTCCTGACATTCTTTCCATCCAGGTGGTTCCTTCATATCACTGTAAGCTTATGTAGGGAGTATCCCAGGATTAAGTATGAGGATTTCTTTTATTTATGTAGTTTTTTCATAGACTGTTCAGGTTATAAATGCTCATTCTTAAATGCAGGTCTTTCCCACAGGACTCCTCTCCTATACATTGCCCTACTCTTTAGTTTTGTTTTGAATAGGGTCTTGCTATGTAATTCAGGCTGGCCTTGAACTCACTCTGTGTCCCAGGCTGGCCTTGAACTCTCAGTGATCCTCTTGCCTCAGTCTTGAGAGTGCTGTTATTACAGGTGAGTGCCACCACACCAGCAATGCTCTGCTCTTCTTCCTCATTTCTTAATGTCATCATGTCAAAAATTAATATAAATTCCTTCTGATCTTCATACCCAAACTTGCTCCTCTCACGGTCTTGCCCTTTTTAGTTAATGGGAACCTCATCTTCCCAAGATTGTAATATGAAAACCTTGGACTTAGGCTCGACTTCTCTTTCTCTCAGATCTCACATTAATCTATAGCTAAATCTCATTATATCTAATTTCCAGAGTCCAATCCCATTTCATCCATTCCACTGTCACTCTTCTGATCCAAGCCCAATCACCTCGCCTGGATTATTGCTGTTGCCTTCCAACTTCTCTTCTTTTGCTTGCACGGTGCTATTTCTTTCCTCCTTGGCTGCAGCCACAATAATGACTTTCAAGCGTTTATTCCCCTATTTTCTCTCTTGCAACATATTCTCCCCCTAGACATACATACACAATGTCACCGACTCTCATCATCATGTCTTGAACACAAATGTCACTTCTCTGAAACCTTCCTGACCACTCTTAAAAATAATGGCCTTTCCTCCTCCCATTTTATTTTTCTCCAAGGCTCCTATCTGATCATACTAAGATTTTCTTCATTTACCTTATTATCTGTTCTCTCTCAACTTCTATCAACCCAAATGACAATCAGAGAGAAAGAAAGTGTCCAAAGAATATTAGGAGTGAAAAAGCATTGCAACGGGAATATATACACCATAGTAAAGTATGGGTATATTCAAGAAAGGAGAGGAAAGATGAGCTTTTAAGCAAAAAGGAAGACATTTATGTAAACCACTTGGATATAAAATTCACTGGCCCTTGAGAAGTAAGGAAAGAGTTGGTATCAGCTCGTATGAATTATTCTGTTGAGAACATCTGGTTTGAATGTTGTAGTCATGAACGACGTTAAAGATAAGCATTACAGCACTGGGGATATAGCTCAGTGGTAGCGCTGCTTACCTAGCATGCACAAGCCCTGGATTCAAACCCCAGTATCACCAAAAAAATTAAAAATAAAAGATAAAATTTGTTACAGAAATCGGTTCATATCTGTAAAGAGAGCTCTCGTTTGGACCTTGGAACGCGTATTTAAACAAACCTGAGCCCTCTCCCTTCATTTCTTCCCAGCTCTAATTTCATGTGCGCCTGACAAGAATGTTTCATCTTGGTATCACCAGGACAAAAACATAGGCAACGATGTAAGCCTGGAGTCAGCACGCGCACCGAACCCCAGACTAACCTAAATAAGCCTCATTAGCATATATTTAAAGTGTGGTTTGCCCCTATGCCCCTTTGTATAGGACCACAATCATGCTCATTAGGGCCAAGACCATATAAGACCGGTAAAGACCCACTGCCGGTTGGCGGCGGGGGGGAGCCACAGCCCTTGACGTGGTCTCCAAGGTCCGAAAAGCCAAGCCCAGTCCTGGGGGCTGCAGCCTCCTTCAGGCCCTGCTCCTTCTCCCTGTCCGAGAGGACCTGCGATCTCTCAGGGCCTCCGTTTTCACCCGGGTCCCCGCTTATCTCCCAATACATTTGCTTGCTAAAACTGCTCTTTGTTCATGCTGTGCTCTTTCCACTGGGCGGGGAGGGGCCTCCTTGTAATTCAGGGAAGACCCAACAACCAAGACTCCTTTCATAACTGAGACCAACCTCTGGTAACAGGATCTGACAGGACACGTGTTCCACGACCTGCCGGACAACGCTCAGAGTCACTGAGGGGCGAGTGACTCCTCTGCCTTCCTGTTGGGCCGATCCAGCTTTCCTGTCTTGTGAGTCAGCCGCACCAGCTCCAGCTATGGTCTTAAGCAACAGCGAGGGCTGCCTGACTGGCATCGGGCAACGCTGAGGTGGGCGAGAAAAACTGATAGGCTTGGCGTGCAAGAACATGGGGCATTCAGGGTATGCCAGGTGCACTGCGGGCGTGTAGGACAGCAGGGCATGGGAGCGGTTCCTGGGGTTCACAAAATGGCGCCGAGGCACTCTGTGAAGAAAGCTTGGACTATGGAGCATACCAGTAATAAGGTGTCGGCAGGAGCGCAGGGCCTCCGGGAGCACGGAGCCAGCCGAAAGCACAGAGCCCTCTAGAGCCAGTTCCCAAGAGCCACTGGCAGGTGAGGGAGACCGCAGGGCCTGCTGGGAGCGGCGACGTGGCTATTTAGTCAGGCCGCGGGGAGCCCAGGGGCTGCTGGGAGCGATTGCTGCCCTGGCGAGGAAGGCGCTGAGGAGCTGCCAGAGCCACCATCTCGGTCCTAAAGAGGTAGCAGCTGCTTAAGCGAGTGAGGCTGCTGTGGGCTTTGCTGACCACTCTGCCCTTACCGTGTCTCATGGGTAGGCCTGGTACATCCGTGCCTCGGGAAGCGGTGGCTTTGGAGCTTTTTTTCTTTCTGTCAGGAAACAGTCCGGGTAGAGAAGAGTAGGGAGGGAAAAGATCCTTTGTTGAATTCTTAGTCGGTGATTGCTTTTCTTCTTTGAGAAAATTTGTTGATAATTACAAGTTTAAAGTACTAGAGTCCAAGTTACCTTCCACAGATGTATTTTGCGTGTTGGAGTACTTGAGCTTCAATACATTGCTTTACATTTATACAGTATTCCAATTTTCTGTAATACATAATATAAAATTTAAAGATGCCCCATGTGAATTACCAGCTATAAAACGTGCCCAAAATAAAAGGGTTTTTTGTTTGTTTGTTTTGAGACGGAGCTTCACTACGTAGTTCAGGCTGGCCTCGAACTTGCAGTGATCCTCCTGCCTCAGCCTCCCAAGTGCTGGGATTACAGGCAAATAAAAGTTTTAAAAGCCAGATAACTTAGTGGAAAACAACTTAGAAATATTAATAAGCATAGCAATTTAGGTATCTCAGTAAACATTTTGTTTCATGAAGAATGAAAAATAATATATTCCTCAACCTTGAACTGCTTTATAGAAATAATTTGAAATAACAGATAATTTGGCTATTTTGATTTTTAAATTGTATTGTCAGAGGAAATATTTTGTTTTCCTGAAAACAAAAGGAAACTTAAGCTGCAAAAGGAATTTATTAAGTAAACATAATATGGTAAAAACATAGGAAGAACATAGAACAGACTAGGCATTTAATAAATTAGCTGGTGTTTTGTATTATTTGTCTTTATTTATTTACCCTCCCCTACCAGGATCGAACTCAGGACCTTGTGTGGCACCACTGACCTAAATCCCCGCCCCTATTTGTCTTTAAATTACTTAATTTGTGTTAAACAATTGATTAAAACTATCTATTGGGCTGATGAGAATGTTCTAAAATTTATTGCATTGATAGTTGCACAAGTCTGTGAATATAATAAAAAACATTAAAGTGCACACTACTAGTGGGTAAATTGTGTGTTAGATTAACCTTAGCTTAATAAAACTTGAACCGAAAAATTCTAGAACATCATTAGAAAACCTTAAAGATAGATTGCCAGTTTGTTCACTAATTTATTATTCTAACACTGCATCAACTTTTTTCTTTTTCGAGACAGGGTCTCTCTAGTTCAGGCTGGCCTTGAACTAACTATGGAGCCCAGTCTGGCCTTGAACTTGCAGTGATACCCCTGCCTCAGCCTCCCAAGTGCTAGAATTACAGGCCTGTGCCACCAAGCCCAGCAGCAACTGTTATGTGTTGAGTTGGTATTGAAACTCTATTGGCAAGAAAGTTTACTAATTTCTCTTTGCTGTTTGTGTTTAAAGGTCTGATTGCTGAGACACACAGTTGACAAAATATGAATGAGTCTAGGCAACAGTCACTGTTCTTCATCACACTTCCAGATTTACATCAACTGTGTGCTGTCCCAGTAATATTAAGTAACAGGGTGGTGGATACTGAGATTAGGAGTACACAAATGAAGATGTGCAGGTAAAAAAAAAATCTTCTAGCTAAGTTTTATAATCTTTAAAGAATCTATGCAAATTGTTTAAGCAGTATTTCCTTTAAAGCAAAATGTTCAGTTTATATATTTAAAATAATTAAATTTCTATCAGTGGATTGCATTTAAGATATTGAGATCTTAAAATACTTGAGATGGAATGTCTCACTACTGAGTTTTAATATTTGTCAATTCTTCTGGCTTTTTAAAAATTTTAAATCTTTACAGACATTCATGAATTAAATCAGGCACATAAAAATTTAAGAGATACTAATTAATACATACTAACCCACTATGGAAATCATTATGGATATTTTTCAATAAACTAAACGTAGAAATTCCATTCAAACCCAGCTATATCTCTTCTGGATATCTTCCCAAAAAGAGTAAAATACATCATGTTACAGTGATATATGTATATCCCTGTTTGTAGTAACGCAACTCACAATAGCTAAATCTTAGAATGTCCATCAACAGATAAATGGATAAAGAAAATGTAGACATACACAGTGGAGTACTGCTCAGCCATAAATGAACACACCTTCAGACCATAATGCAAAGTAAAATAAATCAGACACAGGTTGAATATCACATGGATTCTCAAAATGTAAATTAAGGAGCAAAATAAAAGATGATGGGAAACAAGGAGGTAAGACCTTTTGCATTTGGGAAGGGGATCTAGGGATGGAGGAAGAGAGGAAGAAGGGGAAGTAAAAAAGGACTAAGATGTAATATGTATATGTACCAACTCCCCATGGTGAATGTATTCATTGTGTATTATAAACATGTAGTAATAAAAGTAAATGTTTACTATCTACTTTTTGCATAACACTTAAAGATATTCTCAATGGATTGGTATAATTTCTCAATTTTCAGAGTAATGTAAGACACTGAAAAATATTTCTCCAAGAATTACTTTGACATATCTGACCCAAGATAGTTTTTTTTAACTGGTTTAGTTGAAGCATAAAGTATAATTCTGTGATTACTGAGGAATCACTGTATGTTCATTCCTGAATTTTTTTTTTTTTTGCCCTGGTATTGATTTTTTTGTTTTGTTTTGATACTGGGGATGGAACCCAAGGCCTGGGCATGGAAGCACTGCTGAGCTACATCCCCACCTCATTCCTTAAATTATTTGAGCTACGTGAAGCACTCATACAGTGTATGACAAGATTGTATCTTTAAGTGAATTTTTTAAAGAACAAATGCCTGTAGGATGCTAGGGATAAGAAATGAGGAAGGCTCTCTTAGGGTGTCCTCCATTTTCCTCGTATTTGTCAGATGTTCTCACCATTGCATATTTCCCCACCCAAGTCCATCAAGGAGCCTGCATTCTTCCTGCTTAGGTATAATATAGTGTCAACCATTGAGGATCTACCTGGGATCTTTTGGGGAAATACTGAAATATGTAAACAAGTGAGATTTTCTTCTGTTTGTCCTTGAATTGAAGGCAACTATGCTCATAGAGTAGGGCTGTCTTAACCCACGGTGCTAATAACAGCTGGCCCAGAACAGAAAGCAGAGATGAGGCCGTGTCAGATAAGGGCAACATATATGGGTTACAACAAATATGAAGCCACTGGAAACAGGTTGGCTCATCTTGCATTTTGATGTAACTCCATATGCAAAACTCATGGTCATCTAAATTTTTTCTTTCATGATAAGTAATACTGAGAATTTTCAAATTTCCAACTGTATTCCTTTTTTTTTTTTGAGACAGGGTCTTACTGTGTGCCAGGGTCTCACTGTGCAGTTCAGGCTGGTCTTGAACTCACTATGTTGCCCATGCTGGCCTCAAACTTGCAGTGATCTTCCTGCCTCAGCCTCCCAAGTGCTGGGATTATAGGCATGTGCCACGATGCCCGCCTTCCATTTTGTTTTTCCTTATTTTTACCTTGGCTTTTGAAACAAAATTATTGCTAATAATTTGCATTATTATGATTCTGTCATAAGTTCACTTAGCTGTTGAAAGCTAAACTACTAGAAAACTACTACTCACTTCTTTCTGGCTTGGAAAGAATTTCCTTCTTGAAGGAAAAGACTCTAGTTAATGGGTGGAATTTTGAATCAATAACCACTCTTGCTTCCAGTGCCACCTCCCATAACTGTAAAAAAAAAAAAGTGGATAAGATTTAAAAGAGGTGAATTCCTCACAGTATTTAGATTTTTTTCTAGTCTATACTTGCAACAGAAACGGAGTTTTAAAGAATTTAGATTCACAGATGAAAAAGATTGGCAAACTCAGATGCAGGGGCTGGTTGCCAGATTAATATTGGTATATAAAACTTTATAATTCTTATTGGTTGAGTCTCTACCATGTTCAAGGTACAGTATGGGGACAGATGCAGAAATTTGTAGTAGAATCCTAGCCTGATGAAATTTGAACTTTTTAACTAAGAAAATTGTCCATGTATTCCAGTAAAGTATAAGCATAGACAGTGGGCAGTCCACACTGAAAGTAATACATTTCTTCTCTACAGACAATTGCTACTTTTGCATGAAGATATTCTTATATCACCTGTCCCTGGAATATTCAACCAAATTTGGGTGGTGATGACGGTTAGTATTACTAATTATTAGGAGCAATTTTTGTTTTAGCTTTTTTTTTTGAGACAAGGTCTTACTATGTAGTTCTGGCTGATGTTGAACTCACTATGTAGCCCAGGCTGGCCTTGAACATGCAGTGATCCTTCTGCCTCAGGCTCCCAAGTGCTGAGATTACAGGCATGTACCACCACGCCCTGCTGTTGGGAGCAGTATTAATAAATGATAATTCAGATACTATAGCTGAAATTGAAGCTGGTTTATGAGGATTAATCACTCTGTTATAGTTTGATTGAGCTATTAACAGACTTAACTGTGATATGCCTGATGTTTAAATTTTAATAATTTAGGTGTCTCTGTCATAAATAGTAAGATAGGCTACTAATGACATTATTATTATTATTATTATTATTATTATTATTATTATTATTATCATTATTACTGGTGGTGGTAATACTGAGGACTGAACCATAGGCCTTCATACTGAGCTACATCCCAGCCCCCTCCCTCTTTTTTTGATGCAGGGTCTTGCTGTGCAGTTGAGCTCACTACGTATCCTAGGCTGGGCAATCCTGCTTCAGCCTCCCAAGTGCTTGGATCACAGGCATGTGCTACCACACCAGCCTTTTTTTTTTTAATTTGTTTTTGAGACAGAGTCTCCCTGTGTAGTTTGGGCTGGCCTTGAACTCACTGTATAACCCAGGCTGGCCTAGAATTCATAGCAGTCCTCCTGCCTAAGCCTTCCATGTGCTAGGATTACAGGTGTGCACCACCATGCCTACCCGTCCTCTCCCTTTTTAAATTTTTATTTAGAATCAAAGACTTGCTAAGTCTCAGAGTTGCCCAAACTGAGCTCAAACTTATTGATCCTTTTACCCTAGACTTGCAGAGTGCTGGTATTACAGGCTATGCCACTACACCTGGCTTTACAGTATAATATTTAAGAAAGCATAGGCTTAATGCTTTTTTATCATATTTTAGTCTTTAGATTTATACTTAAGGAAGAAGCTTCTCATTTCATTTCAATAAATCAACTATATTTAAAGAATTAAGATCAATATTTCTTTTAATTACAAATTTTATTTAAAGAATTTTTATACTTAGTGAAATTAGAAATATATTTCCCAATGTTGGATATAACAGGAATGATAAGTGCCAAAAATCTTTATAAAAATTATGTCCTGAGATTTTTGTCAAAATATCTTTCTGAACTAGGGCTAGAGGTCCCATTTGACCTGGCCATTCCCCTGCTGGGTATCTTCCCCAAAAGAATTAAAAGAATCATTCCACAGTGATATATGTGCACCCATGTTTATAGTGGCACAGTTTATAATAGCTAAAATTTGGAAGCAGCCCAAGTGCCCATCAACTGGAGACTGGATAAAGAAAATGTGGTTCTCTTAGAAATATGGTTCTTTATGGAGTACTACTCAGCCATAAAGAATGAGAAACTAGAGACATTTATAGCTAAATGGATGCATATTGAGGCCATACTCTTAAGTGAAATAAATAGGACACACATGTGTAAATACTGAATAGTTTCTCTAGTGTGAGAAACTGAAAGTGTAAATAAGGACTAAAGTGATTAAAATGAGTAGTTGATAATTTGAAATAGGAAGAAAAGGCCCAAAGGGGTAGGGGTGGTGGGAGGGGAAGGGGAAAGGAAAGAAGGGAAAGAAAAAATTATGAGAAAAGAAAAAAATGGAAACAAAGTCTATGTAAATAGGGAAGGCTGGAGAGGGTGAAGGCCACACAGGTAATGGGGAAAAAATAAGAACCAAGATACATCATGTACAGGTACAAGCACCCAGTGATAAATGTAAACGTATTGTATACCTAAAATGTACCAATAAAAGAATTTAAGGAAAAAAATATATCTTTCTGAAAATACTATTTTTCTGAGATTTTTGGATCCTCAGAATCCATTAAAACTACCCTTTACTAACAATATAATTAAGTCATCCAAAACCCTCAGTTCTTTTATTGTTCTTCTAGATATTGGCAGTATGTCCATATCTTATCTTCTTATCTTTAAAATAATTTTCAGGATAGACAAATTGTTAGACTCTTTGTTTGAGACAGGGTCTCACTGTTAGTTCAAGCTGGCCTCGAACTCACAGCAACCCTCTTGCCTTGGCCTCCCAAGTGCTGGGATTATAGACTTGCACCACCACAACTAGCACAAGTAGACTCTTAGCTGTATTTTTTTTCTATTTGAAATTTTATGGAACAGGAAGGTATTGTTTTAGAGTGCTACCAAATTCAGGTATCCTAATCTTAGAAAGGGTAATAATAAGAGGAAAGTAGCCATATATTTTTTAGAAATATGTTTTGTTTTTTACAAAGATTACATTCTGTAAAAATTTTTACAGAAATGATTGCAGTATAAAATTGAATTATTGTACATACTACTCTGAAACTTGCCCATTATAAGTGCTTTAACAGCCTCTCCTAGATGTCTTTCCGTATTAGTACATATATGTTCCATATTTTAAAGCTGTGAAATATTTCATTATATGGTTGTGCAGTAATTTATTTAATACTTTCTAATGCACATCTGCATTTCCAGTTTGTGTTATTACAAATAGTGCTTCAAAAACCATCATTGAAATTATATCATTTTTATTTGATAGTTTATAAGGATTAAATTTTTATAGATGAGATTGTAACACATCATAAAGTATAGATACTGCTAAATTGCTGTCTGAAAAGTTTGTGCTGGATTGCATTTTACCAGATATCAGTGAGGGAATCTATTTTTCTACACCCTCACAAACCCTAGATAAGCAGCCTTTAGATACTTGTGTTTGCCAATCTGGTAAGTTTAAAAATATCTTTCTTTAATTTCTTATTTTCTTTTTAATTTGTATTTCTTTCATCAATAAATTGGAGCACTTAGGCATTTTGAACTTGATCATCCATTTATGTTCATTTTCCGTATTCATGTGTAAGCATTCATGGTATATTAAGAGAGGTGTTAAATATTTACATAGAAGATTGATTGGTCTTTTCTTCATGTGGCTTCTGGAGTCTGTCTCAGCCAGAGAGACTTACTTCACTTTCAGAATGTTCCCACAGATTGTTGCTCAGCGAGGCAATAATCACTACTGTTTCAAGGCATAGATGCTGCTAGAATGATGGCATGATTCAGTGCTTTCTGCTCTATTATGCTTAAAATCTGTATGTATTACATTATTTATATATTTGTGTTAAGTCCTTTTTACAAATCTGAATTTTGTTTTGTAGATACCATTTTTTAAAGCTGGGAAACTTCATGCTTATATTGAAAAATATGAAGCTAAGGTAAGTTTTAAAAATAATAATTCCAGGTGTTGTTATATTGATTATGTGTTTAACTTTTGTCAGCCAACAAAAATTAGTGTATGTTTCTTATAAGTTTTTGTTATGCATGTGAAAGAACCCAACAATTTTTCCAAACAATTATTTTGTCCTCATTTAGTACAGTAAGAGAGGAAAAGGCTTGTTTTTGTTGGATACTTTATTATAGGAACTTCTTGTGGCATAATCTCATTTACCATATACATTTTTAAATAAATGAATTTCCTCGTTTTTACAGATTAAAAAAAATAAACTTGGAGAGATGGAATTATTGTCCAAAATTAGAGAGCCAGTATATGGAGAAATAAAACATTATAGGTTATAGTCTACATCATGATGAGCTTCTGGATTTTACCGATGGAAAAAAATGAATATGTGAAGTTAAGCACTTATTTATCTCAGCTAATCAAGTCATGGAGCATTGGCTAAAGCTCACTTTGTGCCTCTGCAGTTAGCTGTGTGACGCTGTGTATTACTGTTCTAGCAGCCTGTCCAGCCATCACTGCTGGCCCTGCTCCTAGATCTGCTAGGGCTCAAGACAGTGAGATTTCCAGTTATCTCAAAGATGAGATGCTACCTTCAGGTTCCAGGAGGGTAATGAGATTTTGCAATATCTGGAGGAGTTCTGCAGTTCCCTAAGAAATCTTTGAATGATCTGAAAGTTAATTTAGGCCCTCAAGAATCTTCTGGTAGAAAAAAATCCTTTCTTTTATAAGTTTTTAGAAGAGATTGTATTGAATTTTATTTCTTCAATAAATATTTGGCAGAATTCATCAGGAAAGCTATCTGGGCCTTACCTTAGCTACAATTTTAATTTCTTTAATAGGTATTCAAAATTATCAAAACTATTCAAAAATTATCTATTTCAAGAAAACTGATCATTCCATCCAGGTTGCTTTTTTTTTTTTGCTACCAGAGATCAAACTCCGGACCTTGTGCTTTCGAGGTAGGCTGCGGAATCACTGAGCTAAATCCCTGGCCCTGGGTTGCCAAATTTTATTGGCCTAAAGCTTGCTTATAATAGTCTCTTATTTTTCTTTGCTGTAGAATCTAAAGTGATGTCACCTCTCGTTCCTGATATTGCTCATGTGTGTCATGTTCTCTTGTTCTTTCTTTCTGCACTCCCCCCTTTTTTGGGGGGGTCTGGTGAGTCTAGAGATTTTGCGACTGAACTGATCATTTTAAGGGATGAGCTTCTGGTTTCATTTATTTTTCTCTGTTGTTTAACTGTTTTGTATTTCAGTGATTTTTGTTTTGGTCTTCATGATTTCTTCCACTTAGTTTAGTTTGCTCTTCTTTTTCTAGTTTCTTAGGGTGGAAGCTGAAGTCATTGATTTGAGAACTTTTTTTCTTTTCAAATGTAAAGCTATTTAGTGCCATTTCCTCTGAAGTAGGTGCCTTTTTAAAATTTTCTTCAGCTAGAAATGCTTTTTAATTCCTGTTTAACATTTTCTTTGATCTATGAGTTATTTAGAAGTATGTTATCTAGAATCCAAATATTTGAGGATTCTCCAAAGATCTTGATTTCTTCTTTAATTACTTTTAGATAATATGTTTTATATAACTTGAATTTTAAAATTTTATTGAGATTTGTTTATGGTCCAGAATATAATTTATCTCAGTAAATGTTTCTTCTGCCTTTGAGAAGAATGTATTTTCTGCCCCCCTTTTTTTTCTGGTTCCAGGGATTGAGCTCAGGACCTTATGCTTTCCAGACAGGTGCGCCACCACTGAACTACATCCCCAGCCATTCTGTTCTTATTGTGTCAAGTATTCTGTAAATATTAATAGGACCACATTGGTTTGGTTGATCATGTTGTTAAGTCTACTATATTCTCACTCAATTTTTCTTTGTGTCAATTATTGAGAACAGTTTATTGAAATATCTACCTATAATTGTAGATTTGTCTGGTTCTCTTTAAAGTTCTGATATGGGAGAAATACAACTCCCAAACTGCTGGATGTCAGATGTGCCAAGTTCGTGTTCCCTGAATATCAAAGAATGAATTCCAAGGAACAGTGGAGGTTAAGAGAAAAGTTTATTGAGAGAGAGCTCCTAAGAGACAAGAGGGGTCCTGAAAGTGGGTTGCCATCAAGGCCCTTTGTCAGGGATAACTTATACAGTAAAGTCACAATATGGGTCCAATGTGGATCCAACTACAATCAACCTATAGGATTGATTAGCTGCTGAGCTAATATTGATCCAATAGGAAAATGAGTCATATAGCAAAGGTGTATGGAAAGAACAAAGGCGTTATGGGTCCAGATGCTCTGGTCACCCACATGGGTGAGTGATGCCTATCTGTACTTACTAGACCAGCTGGTGCTAATTACAATATAATATTATTGTTTATCCCTTAGGGAGGCCATTGCATCTTTATCTTGAGGCCTAGCTTTCTTCACATGTGCCTCCAGCCACAATTCTGATGTCTTTATTCTTGTGCTGACTTCTTTGAGAGCCCAGCCTCTCTCTGACTGTATATTAATTTCTACATAACTTAGATGCCTACAATAGTTCTATCAGTAGTATCAGACAGTCACAGAGATCTAAACACAATGAAACCATACTTGATATTTTGGGCCAGCTTTCTAGAGGGATAAATGATTTGTTCTTCATACTTACCCTGTGAGCAGTTTTTCCAGTAATGAAAATCACCCAGCAGAAAAGATGGAACAGAATCTGTCCTCAATATTAGCTGAAATGATAAATGAAATCATTTTCAGGTTATCAGCAGAGTTGGTGATAGATTATAGAATTGCCTCATACTTCCTTTTGGAATGTCAAGGCTGAATTTGTTCTAATATTTACTGCTATATTTGGAGTAATTCTTTGGGCCAAGGAGAAAATCAGCATTGAGGAAAAGCCACCTGGCTTTTTATAGTAGCCCCTGGTGGTTCTTAGGATCTATTTAGCTGATTGGGTTTAGGGCCCTGGAGCCATGATTGAGGTCATTATTGTAGATTGGCTTCATTCTGCTGCTTGTAGTCCTAGTGATGACAGCCTTAATTAAATTCTCTCTGAGACAAACTGAACATATTCTGCTAATAGATTAGTCAGATGTATCCTGGAAACTTTACTGAGAGCCAAAATGGTACAAAAATGAAGGGTAGAACTGGGGATGGTGGTGCACATCTGTGATCCCAGCAGATGAGGCTGATGCAGAATTGGCAAAAGTTTGAGGCCAAAGAACTACAAAGAGATCCTGTCTAACCCCTGCCCCCAAATGATGAGTGGATAATATTGGGAGACAGTTTTCCTTAGCTCTCTCACTTTTCTGCTGCCTTTCTCTCAGATGCAAGGACAACCTTGCATCCAGAGGAGACTCTGGGTGGTATTTTCAAGGATGTTTGTACAATAAACAGCCTTGATTCTTGTCCCACCCTTGGGAAGTTTCTTCACAGACACATGCTAATCCATATTCAGCCGGATGCTCCAGAGGGGTTCTACTGATCTCCGGAGTTTTCTCTCTGTGCACCTTTCTCCTGTCTCGTACTGTACCCAAAACTAGAAAACTGGCTTCTTTGACCTCTTTGGAATCCCAGGTCTGTCTTCTGAATTCAGGAGACTACTAGGGTTTTTTGTGTTCCCTCTCCCTGACTGCAGCCTAAAAACCCTCTCTAGTCAATGAGCTGGGGAAGTTACAATGAACATCTTGTTGGTTTCCCATTTCTTGGACTTCATTCATCTTTGTAGCCTGATGTCTAATATTCTATGAACCACTGTTTCAATATAGCTTGCCTAATTTTGTTGACATTTCAAAGGGAAGGATAAATCTGATTCCTATTACTGATTGGTCAGAAGTGAAAGTCCTGATTTTTAATATTAATTCTGTATGAATAGAGATATTCTTTTGTCACATGTAAGTATTTAACCATTTCTGATATTGAACTAGTGAAAATAATGAAAAATATGACAAGCTCACTCTGGCCTGAGTTCCTCCATGTGGAACAGAATGCAAAGTTGCGGGTCCTCAGCACAAGCTTTTGAGGTTTAGGCTTAATGAGCCAGTATAAGCAGATGAATTTGGCCATATAGCAGCAATAGTGATGGTTTCAGATTAAATATGCCTCCACACTTTTTGATTTTAGAAACAGATAGTATTAGCTATAAAAGCATCTAATTTCCATCCAGAATAGCCCAGTTTGTTGACTGATGATCTAAATATGCAGACATTTCCTATGAGTCAATAGAGAAATAGCAATTGCTCTAAGTTTGTTCATGTTTTGCTCTTTAATATTTTTTAGATGGAGGCTCCACAAAGAGTAATTCCTGTAATTCTTCAGAACTGCCTTTCGTATTCATTCATGGCTAGACTTGCTCCAGCCTGGAATAGAGCTGGACATCTCTTGGTACAAGGTGACTTTACATCTGTCAATCATTGGGATTTTTATAATAGATTACTCCTATTATGCACATATTTTTAATTTCAAGGTATCTTATTTTTAGGGAATAGTTCTTAGAACACCCCAACTAAATGTTCTTAAGCAGGCCTATAACATAAATGTCATCTTATTTTGGATTACATACATATACCTGCTGATGTTTAAGAAAATCCCTTTTTATTCTTTTAAATTTTTTCAGTACTGGAGATTGAACCCAGGGCCTTTGCACTGAGTATATCCCCACCCTTTTTATTTTTTTATTTTTATATTTTTATGAGACAGGGTCTTGCTAAATTGCCCAGGCTGTTCTCCAACTTGCAGTCTTACTGCCTCAGCCTTCCAGTGCACCAAGATTACCGGTGTATCCCACCATCCCTGGCTAAAAAACTTTTCATTGTATAATATTTGATCCTTAAAGATAAACATATTATGAAGTATTATGATAAAATGAACACCTGTTGTGTCGGTATTGCTGGAATCAAAGACCATCCTGAATTTTTGTTGAAATCTGATAGTTTCTAGGTATTTTATAGCAGGGGATAAATTCATGAGAGAAGAATTGGGTATTTTTATCTTCTTAATTGAAGAGATACTATTTCACTGATTGTATTTTTTTCTCTGAGTATCATAAGATATTCCTATATATAAGTTTATTTTATTTTCCTTTGCTTTGATAATTTCATATCAAAAAATTGTATTTATCAAGCATGATTATTTGAGTTAAAATATGGAATATTATGTGTTTTTAAGGAAGAGATTTTCTTTCTCAGATGGGAAAACAAAGTGCCATTGGTAAGTAAAAGTATAAAAGTCAATAGATAAGACATTGATATAATTAACAGTTTTTTAAAAACAATGTTATAGCCCATTGGGTTGTTTTACTATTAAAGGTTAAATTATATCATGATCTAATCAGACATTGTAATCAGAATTTTACTGGGAAATCACTTTTAGTTCAAAATATATACTTATCTATTTGAGAAAAATTTATCTGAATTGGAAAAAAAGCTATCTTTCATAGTCTACTTAAAATAATAATTATGAAAGGGTTTATTTCTGCAGGTATTTATAATGTATAGTTTCTAGAATCATAATCATTAAAATTTTTGTCAGTACTGATGTAAGTCAAAGCTTTATTTATTTATTTAATTTGTTTTTGTTTTTATTTATTTATTTTTGGGTACCGGGATCAAACTTGGGACCTTGTACTTGCAAGGCAAGTGGCCGGCATCACTGAGCTAAATCCCTGGTGTTTTTGTTTATTTTGAGACAGGGTCTTACTATGTATTTCAGGCTGGCCTTGAACTCACTATGTAGCCCAGGCTGGCCTCAAACGCATGGTGATCCTCCTGCTTCAACCTTCCAAGTACTGGGATTACATATGTGAGCCACAACACCTGGCTCAAGGCTTTATTTTTATGAATGTATTCTTTTTATCCTTAAAAAAGATTGTCTAAAGTAACATAGATAATCTAAAATACAGCATTTACTGTAAAGTCCAATCAGTTCTTTCATT